>NW_006293313.1:1360496-1375524 GCF_000327345.1 Myotis davidii | reverse complement strand
CGATCACTCGCTATGATGTGTGCTGACCACCAGGGAGCAGTGCGGAATGAAGGAAGGCCCCAGCTGGCAGCCGGAAGGCCCCTGATTGCCAGCCAGGCCTAGGGACCCTACCCATGCATGAATTTTGTTCACTGGGCCTCTAGTTATATAAATTCTTTAAACATTCATTTTTTTAACGTTTTAAAGAACTAGATTTATGAGGAATTATCAACACAGGAGAAGCAAGACCTAATTCCAGACGGCACAGTATGGATTAAGCCGAAAAAACTTTGTGACAAAATATGGAGAAATTGGGTTTCTTTTGCCCCCCAAATACCTGGAGAAAGATTGATGGGAAATCTTAGAGCCTGGGTGAAGGTGAAGGTATCTGTATAAGTTTTTCAGTATTGAGGAGAACAGGGCAGAGGAAAATTCTAGAAGGGTAAGAGGGACTGGCATGTCATGATAGCAATGGTTTTCCATAATGGCTCCCCACAAAATGAGCCTATCAAATTATTTTAAATCATTACCTGTCACCATTATTATCATTCTTTTAACCCTGTCAAGTTATATCAAAGTCAGTTCCTAGAACTCAGTTTGGAAGGTTCTGTATGAGTTGTGATCACATGGAGAAACAGCCTTCATGCCACTGCTCCATACAACAAGATGTCTTGGGTGCATCAGGACATCTGGGCTGCTCTGTGAACAGGGCTGCATATGACGGGTGCTGACCCCTGCCCCTCCCGGTCACCAGCACCACCTCCATTTAGGCTCCGCTCAGTGAGACCTGGACTGGGAAGGGAAGCATATAACCAGAAGCATAAAATTGTTTAAGGCCCCAGATCTGTTCACACACATCAGTCTCTTTGTGTCAAAAAGAAAAAATCTGGAAGCTTGGCTGTTCAGTGACTTGTCTGAGGGGACCATTTTAGGTACACCCACAGTTTTCAGCATAAATGGATATAATTGAATCGTCAAAGAAAATAAACCATATTTTTTTAAAAAAACAAACACTTCAATTGACAACCTGTGTCTTGTGTGAGTGATATTTATGCAGTAGTTGGTGATGATGATACTGATAATGGTGATGGTGGTAGTGGCAACAGTGTTATGGCCAGGGATCCCATGGCACACCCTCTCATCCTTCAGACTTTGTCTGGCACTGTTGCCTTTGTCCACCACCTTCTTCAACCCCTGGTACATGTTTACTCATTCTTACAACCATGACTCAGACATTCCCCAGGCAGCATTAATTGCACAAGTTTTTCTCTCCTCTGTGCTCCCTTAATGCCTTAGTTATCTATCCTGTGAGTTGAACTACAACTACCTTTTACTTATGGAATTTATAACTCCAAGAGGTAGTAAAAGTATACACAATGCCAGAGCTGATTTACATAAAATCATGGGCAAGAGACCCCATAATGGACTAATGAAAATAGTAGAGATTTTGATATACATCTTCAAACTCAGAGTTTCTATCAAGGAAAACTTCCATGCCAGGTGTCTTCATAGAAAAAAACGGAAGGATGGATGAATGATGTGTCTGGTTACATGACATGTCATTCTGTATAATGGTTATCATGACACTGATTTATTTGCTTAATAAACATTTGTTGAGGAACTATGTGACAGGTATGGTGCTAAGCCCTGAGGGACACATGATATCCTGGCCCAATGCACAAACATCTATGATGAACAGAATGCTGAGATACCAACAACCATTTACTTAGATTCATTTAGATACCAAGTAAATCCCGATACCCCAAAGACATTTCTCTCTTCCCCCTTAACAACAAAACAAGAAACAGACATCTGTTTTATTCCAGTCAGTTTTGTCATTTTAACAATTACCCAAAAGACTGAAAATAATGCATAACCCAGATAAAGGAAATCTTTACAAAGCTCCTAGTGGTTTTTAAAATTTGCTGTTTAAAATGGATACTACAAAGGCATTTTGGACCAGACAGCTGTTTCAAAGAACAACGATTTCATGTCCTAAGACTAACTTTAAAATTGAGATGTCTTTGCCTTCCAGGAAAACTCAGCAGCTGTGGAGATTATTTCACTTCTCTTTCTTTCACATTCTACTGGATTTAATTTTAAGGGGAAAAAAAGATATAAAGAAGAAAATTGCATGCAACACAGAACAAAACCTATTGCAAAACAAGCAATTCCACATTTTTAACCACAACGAAAACACAAAGCCGACCCCAAATCTCTTTTTAACTGAGGAAGGAGACAACACAGCCATTTTTGGGGGGAAATTTACCTCTTTCCTTGCGAAACTTAGAAATGATTCCTAAATCTCAATACTATCAAGGTAAACTTGGTTTTCTATACGACTAGAAAGAAACAACCAGACTGCTTCAGAAAGTGATAATGGAGAATCAGTCACACAGAATATAAGTCATTGTTGCCTGTACTCTTCATTGGTCAAGTCCTGTCAATCACTGTGCCCAGTTCTGGGATCCAACTAAAGCAATGAGTCATCCTTGGGGAGTGGAGAGAGCCTCCAAAGTGATTGAGGAGGAGATGGATAGGGTTAAAGGCCAGGGGACAATGTTCTCAAGATGAAACTAGCAGGCAGAGCACTGCTAGCAGCAATCTGAAACTCCCTAAATGTTAGGCCATGCCACAAAGGAAAACACTGAGATGAAACTGTCAGTGTGGCACGGAGATATCAGAAAGAATCTCTGGTAATGCAAATGAGCCTCTGAGAATCAGGCCTCCCTCAGTGATTGCAAGGATCTAAGGTGGATGGTACCTAGGGAGGAAGAAGCTCAGAGCGAACAGGTGTGGTTGACGCCATGCAGCTGGAGCTGTGTGGGCATAACAGGTCTGACCCAAAGGTGAAGCCTGGAGCATGAGAAGCTGGAGGACTGGTTGTCCTTTTCTTCTCCCTCCATATGAGGGACACGTCTTGGCTTCCACTGGGGATACAGGGACCAAAGAATAATAATGAACTTATCTGCAGTAAAGCATCTGAGACTACCTCCAAGGAGAGTTAAGCCTATCATCCCAGGGGTCTAACAATGTATGTTTCCTGATAAAGCCAGAGTGACTTTTAACTATGTTTTGTAGGTGAACAGTTACATCTGTCCCAGATATCCTTATCCTTATCCCATAGCAAAACTTTCACCAACCAGTCATGCTTCTGGGAGTTTCATTCTTGAGAATCTCGAGAGCTGTAGGTTTCTACAGGAGTCAGTGAGATGTGACAAGAAGAGCAGAGACACTGGAATCAGATACAGAAGTTCTAACTCTGGAACTTGTTAATGACATGTTAGTTTTGTGACATTGGGCTAAATTACTCAAGCTTTCGTAGACTCGGTTTTCTGTTGATACCTGAGGACAGCACCTTCTAAGAGGGGTTTTAAGGGTTTGAACTAATATATGCGAAGTATTTAGCATGGTGCTTGGTAGTAGTTATTATTAAAGTTCAAATGTTCCTGAAAAGGTTATTAGCTCACAAAGCAACTCCCAAATGATATAACCAACTGAGAAAAGAAGACTAAAGAAGGAGGAGGACAGAAGGAGGTAAGGATGAGCGATGGACAAGATCGTTGGCAAACTGCATAGCCCTGCCCTGCCGTGGTAAAAACTCTGGGATCAACCATCATCGAGGCAACTATAACAGACTTCCGTCTTGCTCATATATTTGAGATGTGGTCTTACCTGGAGGTAAAACATGTTTGGTCCCTTTTAATTCCAATATTTTATCATCCCAGTATTTCAGAGCAAATAAATGGGATGATCAAAAAGTAAGATTTTTCAAAGTGTCACTGAGAAAGAAACAAGTGCCATACCTTCACAGGAAGAAATACTTGAGAACGTAACTGTAAGTTATGGAGTTGGGTCTGCAAAGCAACTTGACTCATTTATAAAAGAATACTAAGGTCAAGCTTGTTAATATATATTAAGTATAATAGCGCTTTAAAAAGTACTGTATCTCAACACTTTGGACTCTAAGTCACTTTGTAGAGGCCAAGAGCTGACCCAGGTGATGTCACCTTAGCTAGGCTAGAAATGTGTGAGACATGCTTGCATTGAGGAAAGCAGGGATGCTGGCTCACAGGCTACCTAACCTCTGTTACAGGTATCATTTTCCTGGCACTTCTCTTCTTGAGATTTTCATTATGATTAATTTGTGGACCATGGAGAAAAGAAACCCATTTCAAGTGGATGGCTCATCTGGAACTCTGTCACTTTATCATATTGGGACAAACCAGGCTTCTCTCCTCGATCTCCCCTCACCCCCTTTCAGTTTCCAGGTGGTCCATCAGAAATATATTCCTCTCCACACCACTGTCACTTCTTCCTAACAATCTGAAGAAGTTCCTTGTCCTCTAGTTCCCAACCATGTTCAGACCAGCTTCAAAATGTCCCGCAATTCAGTTTTGCTAACACCTCTTTCCTCGTCAACACACATGCAGAATATCTTATCATACTCAGTTTTTATAATTTCCAGTTACACAAAGTCTCTTTCCAGCAAAGCAAAACGCTGTTCCTTGGACACAATTTCCTGTCTTTAGCCACAACTTCCCATACTCCACTCTTCATATGTGGAAATCCAGTTCATTAACAACAACGTTTCTAGATAAGTTCATGATGCTTGGCTTGAGTTACTCCTCTCATCTCTCATTCTCTGTGTGTCCAACTTGGACACTACTAATTTTTATAATTTTGAGTTTAGTCCCCTCCTTATAAGCTTGTCCTGAACATTTTTTTTTGTTCCCTCCTGGCATCTCTTTTGAATGGCTTCCTAAATGTCTAATCAATAAATTAATATATGTAACAATGAATTGTAAAGTAGAAAGTTCTATATAATTATTCCAGACCTTTTTTTTTATATCTTCACAGAACATACAGTTACTATTAAGTAAATGATGACTGGAGCTTAAGACTGAGGAAGAATATTCACTGAGCAGCAACCTCACGGATGTTAACAAGTAACAGCAAAACTCATTCACTCACGTACACATTCCTGAACAACTGCTACCTGCCAGGCTCTATACTGGGCACTGAGGACGGAGCCATGAACAGACGAGATCAAATTCTTTTCTTCACAGAACTTAAACTCAAATGAGGAAGTCAAGACAAAGAAAACATTAATAAACATATCAAAAAGCAGTAAGTTTTATGGACAAAACAGAGCAAGAGAAGGAAACAGAATGATGGAAGTGCCTTTAGAGAAGATAGTCAGAAAATGCAGTGGTAACATTTGAAAAGAGACGAATCAAAGAGGGCGTGTGTCTCGTGAGAATCTCCAGGGAAAGGACATTCCTGGGCGATGCCAAGGCCCTCCCTCTGACAGGAACCAGCTCAACAGCATCCAGAAACAGTAAGGAGGCCAGTATGACTGGAGCCGGGTGAGCTGGGGGATAGCGGCCGGAAGTGAGTTCAGAGCACCAGCCAGAAGCCAATCAGGTAGGGCCTCCGAGACCATGATAAGAAGCTTGGATTCTCCCCCCGCCCCTCCCCCCCCCGAGTGTGATGAAATAACCCTGCAGGAATTTAAGTAGAAGTGTGTGATAGCATCTGATTTACTGCTCTTGAAATCTCTCTCTTGTGTGAGAACACGCCGACTAGAATGTGTTAGGAACAGAAAGAGACCCACCGAGGAGGAGGCTGCTGCAGAATCCAGGCCTGAGGGGACTGGGCTGTGGGGGGAGGGGGGAGGGAAGATGCAGTAAGAAGTTGAACTCTAACTAGGAAAAGATTCCTATTTTCCTGAAGAAATGATTGTAGAAAGTGAGGATATGAGAGGAACCAAGGGTGATGCCGCAATTTCTGGCATGAATGAGCAGCTGGGAGGTTGAAGGAGGTCAGTTCTAAATTGGGCTTGACAGGTAGGAGACTTGAGAAGTTTGAATGTCATGTTCTAAGTCAGTGGCCGGCAAGCTGCGGCTCGCGAGCCACATGCGGCTCTTTGGCCCCTTGAGTGTGGCTCTTCCACAAAATATCACGGGCGGGCGTGCACGTACAGTGCGACTGAAACTTCATGGCCCATGCGCAGAAGTTGGTATTTTGTGGAAGAGCCACACTCAAGGGGCCAAAGAGCCGCATGTGGCTCATGAGCCGCAGTTTGCCGACCACTGTTCTAGGTTGTAAAAGGTCATCATTCTGTATAAAAGCAAGACACTTTCTATTATTGATGGTGTCTGCCTTGAATACTTTCAAGGAGAAGTCTGCACAGACTCCTAAGTCCATTTTCACTTGCTAAACTTAACCAGATACCAAGAGTCTTAGATAGAGTTTGGATCATTTTCCTCCAAAGACATGACACCTCATGTTTTCCCACATGGCAATTAGTCTGCCATTTCCTGCTGGCTACAAAAGCCCTGTGAAAGCTGAAGATTGTGAAACCTTCTGGAGATCTTTTGACGGCCCAGGGGAGACGGATCTGCAAGATCTGAATTTTTGCAATGCATTTCTGGCTATTTATACAGATGTAGTGACTGGTTTGCAAATCAGGAAGCGAGGAAATTAGGATGCTGGAAATCTCAATTATTTTACTATACCATTGACAGAAATATCCATTTCTTCTCAATACACTCTGAGAGTCCTAAGTGCAGAGAACAAGGACCACTTTTGTTTCCGCCCCTACCAAAGAGCCAGCACATAATAGGTGCTTGATAAAGTACTTACATGTTAGGTAACTTCTACCCTCAATTTACTTCCTTGAAGAAAGTTTCCTAGTCACATTAAAAAACAAACACAGTTCCACAATCATTCAGTTTTGCTAATAAACTTTACAGTAAAACTTTGCTAATGACTATTTGGAAACTTAAATATGTAGCTATCTTATCCCTTGATTATTCTACTTAACCACCCAAAGAACTCAGAGAATGTAAAGTCATGCTTTCCTCTTAAAGAAACTACCTTAACTCTTGTTGTCTAACTTTTAGTTCTCACACCCTTTATTATTATTCACATCTGTTTACCTAGAATGAAAGTGAGAATTTGCATTTCTGATTCTGGAAATACTCTGATTCTCCAATTTATAAAAAGAATCCCAAAGACAAGTTGACAATATCAATAATAAACAGTGATATCACATTTGAGACTGAAAAATTGTAATTAACATGAACTCTCATTCATCAAGGATAGCTGAGAAATGGGCCATTATACTAAACATTTTGATTAAATTAGAATATATAATTTATAATGTGCATGTCATTTCGGTATTACAAGATTTAAAATTATAATGCAGTTCACATATCAATCTTGCCAAACTCTAATGTTTAATAATACACTTCAGATTTCATCGTATTTAGAGAATATTAGCAAAATAAGCAATCATAAAAACTGTAGAAAAAGTTATATATAAAACAGGTTTTATATAGTTAACTTGGGGGGTACCATAGAGGTCACCTGAGCCAAATTCTTCCATGGGCAGGCCTCTCCTCTCTGACATCATCACAGGTAGGATGGCCCATTTTTCCTTTTAGCCTACACCATTCCAGTTTATTGCCAGGTATTGTTTCAGCATAATTGTTAATAGTCATTATATTCCTTGTTGATACCAACTCACAGTTCAAAACAAAGCCATTTTCACATGTAAGGCTATCCTTGATGAAGCAGTAAAAATATTAACATTATTATATCTAGACCCCGAGTACACGTCTTTCTACTGTTCTGTCACAGAACGGGAGCTCTTCCGCTGCACGCCGAGGTCCCTTCCTTGAGCAAAGGCACCGGTGCCACAGAACACCAAGCTGCCGTTCCTGGGATGTCTTTTTACTGGAAAGTCTGACTCACAGTCAATCCCCGGTGATGAAAACCTGAGTTTAGGGCAGAAATGTTCTCAAAAATAAACAAAACGAGCCTGTCAGTTAGAGGAAGACCACTGATGGTATCTGTGACCAGAGATGAAACGCGACCTTAGCATTTTGGAAACCCTGAACCTCCCTCCATGGGCGTGGCAGCTTCCCCCTTCTGAGGAGACTGGTGGTGCTGTCAATGAATGTGATTTTTAAATGCTGTGGCGTGAAATCTGTAAACATTGAGAAGATCTGTACAAATCAGTGAATCATATTTTCCAAATGGCAAATGTATGACGTTACCAAATCACTCATAAGAAAAGATCCATTTAAGGTGTATGACAGACCAGTGGATTAGGGGGCAGGATATGCAAAGTTCATTGTTACGATTTCAGATTCCACACTGCAACCAACTTTTTGGAAACTAGCTCTTGTCAAGTTTTGGTAAGATGTCAAAGCAGAAAATCCACAATTATCTGAAAAGGCTATTAAAATACTCTTCCCTTCCTAACTACATAGCTCAGTGAGGCCAGATTTTCTTCATTCACTTCAACCAAAACAACATATTGCAACAGACCGAAAGCAGGAGCAGATATGAGAATCCAGCTGTCTTCCATTATGCTGCACATTAAAAGAGATTTGCTCAAATGTAAAAAAATAATGCCACTCTTCTCTCTGATATTTTAAAAAAATGTTTTTCCAAAGCATGTATTTATGTGAATACAAAATAGATTTATTATCATTTTTAAATGATTTAACAACTAAATTTTTTAAAAAATTCTTTGTTTTTTTAATTTCTAACAATATATATAATTGGTGGTATGCTGATAGCTATTTAACGACTAGCTTTCCAGAAAAGAAAAGGAGAAAAAAAAAAAGCTGTGGTTTGTAGCATTTGCCAATTTCCATGGTATAAATACTCGCATTATAGCCAATTTTAAGCAACAACATGAAGTCAACTGGCTCACAGAATTCCCAGTATAATCCACACAGTCCATATAAACAAAAGCCCTTTGAAATCTTCAAGAATTTTTAAGAGTGGAAAGGGGTCTCAGACCAAAGACTTGAGAGCCATTAGTACAGATCTCAGATGGCCCATTTATTTTAAAATTTACAATGTAGTCATCAAAACAAATATTTTACCTTAGTGCACTGACAGAGTAACCAAGTGGCGAGCATTGATCTGTTTTCTAAAGCGAACTCATGCAGTGGTTGGCAAACTGCAGCTTGCGAGCCATATGCGACTCTTTGGCCCCTGGAGTGTGGCTCTTCCACAAAATACCATGTGCGGGCGCACACATACAGTGCGCCTGAAACTTCGTGGCCCATGCGCAGAAGTCAGTACTTTGTGGAAGAGCCACACTCAAGGGGCCAAAGAGCCGCATGTGGCTCGTGAGCCGCAGTATGCCGACCACTGCTCTAGAGCACTGAAACACGTTCGGGCTGATATCTAGAAGCATGGCATGGCCCAGCACATGTGCTCTGGCCTGGAAGAGATTTCCGGGTATGGAGGGAGGTGAGGCAGTCCAAATCATTCTCTGCAATTGCTGTTATTGAAACTGTCTCTTTATAGAACGGCATTTCCCTCAGACTGTAAGAAAGAAACATAGGCAGGCCCAACATTAGAAAAAGGAAAGAAAAGGTCGCTTAGTCAGGCTCTGCAAATGTTTTCTTTAGGAAAGCATGCATCTGCTCAGAGTTCGAGGCGGTGTGACTAACAGTTTCTACTAAGGCGTGTGCTATGTTGTTCCCTGTACCAAGGCTGTGTGTGTTCACTAAAATTAATGCCACTTGCCTGAAAATAGGTTTAATTTTAGTGTCCCTCTCAGTGAGGCAGATTGAAGTAGAATCATATAATTTATATTCAAGATGTATTAATTAATTCCTTCACAATACATTCTTGCAGTAGGTAGTCACTAAGGACATTCTTTACAGGTAAGTTGGCTTCATAGTAAATCAAGTGAGAGAAAATAAAAATATATTGTACATGCAACAGTAGGTCACAGAAACTCCTGAACTATAAGTTGATATTGCAAAAAGGCAGGCTTATATGCTGGAGGGCACTATTCAGGGTATTCAGGGGAGCTCAGTGATCTTCGTGTAGCTTTGCATATCCACATGTTACTTTGATTCAAAGCGTTCTTTTTCTAACTCAAGAATGTCTAGGCAAGGTGTCTGATAAATCAGAACAGGATACCGTGGCGCTGGTAACAATGGGAACACTGTGTCTGCAGAGGCAGCCACGGATCCATTGCTCATTGTAACTGCACTGAAACAGCAACAGATTTGAATAATAACCCTCTTTGGACTTTTTCTGTTTATTTTCCTATTTGGTGTAAATTTTTTTATTCAACTTGCAGATTGTTTTACAATACTGAATAGGACATCTCTACAAACCTAATGATTCCAATAGTCAGTAAAACATGCCCTTCCTTTTCTTTACTTTTGTTCTTGGGAGGCTTCGAAGACTGTCAGAGAAATGTAAGGCGTTTCAAAATTTCCTTCAGGTAGACCCAGCTAGAGAAACGTTCATATCCCTGCTTGTTCGTTTTTGAAGAGCATTCCTCACAGGTGGCCTATCTGCCTGCTGGCTTCGGCTTCGGTGTGCTGTGACGTCCCCAAACCCGCAGCACACTGTCTGAAGCATGGCACACAGCTCCCTTTAATTCTAGTCTTGCCATAAACAAATGACAAACTCAGTCTTTGAAATAAAGGCCTGAATCTCATTCTTCATTCATTTTCAAAAGTAAAAGTTCATTTTTTAAACAAAAACTAGCTACAGAGTCTTATTTACACACAATTACATGCTCAAAGATATTGGCCCAGTTGGCCCAGTCTCTTTCCATCAGATCTTCTCCTGCAACTTAACTTTTGTCACATCTCTTTTAAAGACTGCATCTTAGAATTGAGCATCTATTTTTTCTGGAATATGTCTGCAACTAGAGATTGCTCTCCAACCGTCTCTGAACACAGTGGGGGCCATTCTGTGGTCCCCAAATGGAGGCACACTTCTGTCCCAAGCCACAGTGTTTGTCTGAAGGGAGGCCTTGGGGGAGGGGAGTACCCATCAGCAAATAGTTGTTCTGGGAAGTAGGTGGGGGGCGGGGGCGGGGGCAGTCAATGTTTTTGTTCTGAAATCCTAGAAGAAAAGTAAACTTGCTGTGAAGGACATAGTTTCATTTTGTCCCTGAACTTCACACAGTCGTGTCAGGCTCATTCATTGAGACAGCCCTTGGACAGAAACCTCCTGAACACGGGTGGTGCCTTAAACACTGACCCAAATCCCTGCTGGCACTACTCACGGTTTAAGATATGAGTCTCGTTTAAATCCTTGGGAAGAGAGGAACAGATCTAAGCTGCTGAGCCTATTCTATCAAACCGTTTGAAATGCGCAAGGGAGTACAATGCCTAATTCCCCCCGAAAATGCATACGGATTTTACACAGGTGTTTCAAGCATGAAGAATTTCTCCAAAGCCTCTTAATGACATTTGAAAAAGCTGAAAAGCACCAACTTGCTATTTTATTCCCTCAGAAAAGGCAGAAAGTGTCATCCAAGTAGGGCATCATACGCCTATTTCATTTCAGAGTTTAACATGAAAACCAGTAAGAGAAGAATTTAAATTGATTGCTTCAAGCCACAGGCATTTCATACCCCAGCAAACTGTGCTGGCTTCCATGAGAATTTATCTTAGCCGTGAAATCAATTGTCACAGACTTAGTTCATAAAAATATTACCAGATCATATTTGATTCCTGTCTTGGTGAGGTTGGTGAGTCAAAAAAATCAACTGGGCAGATGATTTTGGTCCTCCAATTCACCTCTCTCCAGGTCCCTCCTCTCTGGTGTACCTAGGATTTCCTAAGGATGCTATTTCACAACCAGACAGACACTCATAAAGGGAAAATACGCAGCAGGGAGAATTGGTAAACTACTGTAAGACACAGGATAGGGTCCATATGATGACAAATGTCTTTACAGTAAGAGACCGCAACAAAGGAAAAGAGTGGACACAAAAGACAGAGTTCTCTAATTCAAAGATTGGGATATAACAGCTTTCAAAACATAAGGCTCCCTTTTACTGACTTGATAAGCATGTATTCCGATCCAACTCCTAGACAGGGAAAGCGTAGGATATACCCGTTTAGGTTTATAGAGGGAAATCAACATCCCTGTCCTATTGGGAGCTCACCACCAATAACTGTGCAAGTCCTTAAATCTCTGACCCACGTGAACCTGAGTTTCAGCAGAGCCTGGCCAGTTATGGCTCAATGGTAGAGTGTTGACCTATGAACCAGGAGGTCACAGTTCATTTCCCAAGCAGGGCACATGCCCAGGTTGCAGGCTCA
The DNA here is from genome assembly GCF_000327345.1 of Myotis davidii. NCBI lineage: Eukaryota > Metazoa > Chordata > Mammalia > Chiroptera > Vespertilionidae > Myotis > Myotis davidii. The sequence goes on along the minus strand of NW_006293313.1, from coordinate 1,363,435 downwards.
ATTCCCAGTAGAGGGGCATGCAGGAGGCAACCAGATCAATGATTCTTTCTCATCATTGATGTTTCTATCTCTCTCCCTTCCTCTCTGAAATCAATAAAAAGATATATATATATTTTTTTAAATTTTATAAAGAAGACAGACATAGCCTCCTCCTCATGGAAAGCAGTTTAGCAGTAGAGACAAGTATTGATCACATGGTTACATTTTAAATTAATTTATTTATCATTGTGTTAAAACTAGAAAGAAGTCCAGGTATTGTTGCTTGGATGCATTGTGTGTTTCTCAGAGCAATACCGCTGACACCTGACTAATATCAGTTGACGTATGGACTCCTCAGGACAATGCAGCAGACTGCAGTTGGTCTCCCAGCTAGAAGATTTATATATACATACTGGGAATAAAGAATGGGGAAACCAAACCCTTATATCATCCCTGAAGTTACAGAAAGAGTACAATGAACTAGATAAGTCCACTGAGAACAATAAAGAGTTTTTACTCTCAAACCAAACTTTTCCCCCTCCACGGGTATTCTGAGTTAGAGGGCACTGCAAACGCCGCTACATGGAAAGATGGCCCTTGAGAAGACATAGGATGACACACATTTCATTACTCAGCTTGGCACGGAAGACTGGTTACTAACTTAATCTTCATCTGACCAAGAAAATTCTTGCTGAGTCCGAGGACTCGGAAGAGAAACAGTTCTCACGCAGTAACCTCTGAGGCAAGAAGGCATGTCTTCAACATTCTTCTGACAACAGCGGGGTAACATGTTCCAGGTGTCTTGTTTCTGTTCTAAACACAAGATTAATTGCATTGTATTCCTTACAGAAAACTTTTTGTACCATTTCCTGGTACAAAACTCTACGTGTTTTTACTCTACTGAATTTCCCATCAAGGCGAGCCAATGCCATCCCTCCTCATGGAAGAGAAACTGCTTCCCTTTGAGTATCGATTTGACACCCCCGCACATCCTAGTGACACAGGACCTTTCAGGCAGGTCTCTGCACGGCACCTACTGCCCAGCATATTTGTTTAATTAAGCACCTTCCCAAACAACTTCAAGTCCAAGCATGTCTTAACATAGAAACAGAGCCATAAAGGTATATAAGTGGAAAACCTGACTCCAATTCCTTCCCAGCTAACAAGTGGAAAAATATGCCACACAACAATGAGCATAAAGAGCCATTCTTTTCAGAATGTCTACGAGTGCACACTAGCTACAGGGCGGCATTATTTGACATTTATTGAGTGTCAGCAATGTGCTGGGGACAAGTGGAGTAGTGGGACATCCTAAAACCCCTCTCTGTAAAAAAAAAAAGGGGGGGGGGGAATTGAAACATTTGGTAATGTTGACAAACCATATCCTGAATTGAAGCTACAGAGCAGCATCAAAGAAAGAATGCCTCATTTTAAAAGAAAACAGAGCTAGACGACCCCAAGGGGTGCTCAGAAAATACCACGTGGTGGCCTACAACACCCCTAGGCAGACTCGGATCTCTGCTGGCTACCAGAGCTGACATACCTTGGACCAAATGGGCCTTAGCATGACCTTAAAAGCGAAGGCCTGCCTGGGGAGAGCAAAGACCAGCACAGTGGAGCTATTATCCAGACATGCTTTGACCAGAGAAAACGTGTGGTTTCCAACAAAATCAAATGGAACAAAAACCTGGGGGAACATTTCAGTCTTTGGTTTAGAGCCTGCCACGAAGGGCTTGAGGAACTTTTCATTTAGATTTTCCAAATGATTTGGCGATGCAATGGATGTGAGAACAAGGTATTGTAACTTCTTGGCCTCCCCAGGTATCTACTCTTACCTGGAGCTTTGTGGGCTAAATCACACCAGGTGTGAAACTCACTTCCCTCAAGCACTGGAGTCACTGCAACTAGTAACAATTCCTTCCATTTATAAAAAAAAATCTCAGTGCTCAAACACTGTTTAGAAGGGCTCAAAAATCTGGTCACCAGACACATAAAGATCCTATTAATTCACCAGGTCACTGAAGGCTTTTTAAAGAGGGATGTTAAAAGTATCAATTCCCACACACCTGATGATTGGGGACCGCAGAGTACTGTTCCAAACTTTATAGTGGAAAGTTGAAATAGCAACTGAACAAGCGCTTGGGAATAATGCTGTGACACGGTAGCAAATGGCAATATGGTTTTTCAGGAACTGTAGCAGGGTTATTGGTCAGTTCCATTTCCACGTCAGGCTTTGCAAATGAGACGAAAAGCCTTCCAAAGAAAACTGTGAGACCTAACAGCAAACTGGAATACTATGTAAGAGGCCTTAAAAACGCTGCTCTTTTAGGAACAATCCCAAGTAAAATATTAGGTGGGGTTCCTGCTCCATAGTCAACATCAATGGTTAGAGCTCTGGGTCAGGAGACTCCAGCCCTGGGTTCCAGTTCTGGCTCTGCCACTAACTTCTTTTGTGACACGGGGAAGGCATTTAACTGGGATAGATGCCAACTCCTTAACCTGTGAGGTGAGGAGGACAAGATGACATGATCGCTAAGGTCCCAGAGAACCCTACAAAGCCATGACACTTTATATTAGTATTGGTGCCGGCCCTGATATTCACACGGGCAATCTTACCCCAAGCCATGCATTCCACATGGGTCTGCTAAATAACTATAAATAAGTTGTTCTAAAACACCACAATAGAAGACAGGGATGAAGAATACAAAGCAATAGAAACATTTACAAAAACTCTTCTAAATTAACAAAGGAAAAGTTCATCTAAAGCAGTAGTTCCCAACGTGGGACACATGCCCCACAGGGGGGCAATTTGATTTTTAAGGGGGGCAATTCGAGAATGAGTTATTAACAGTGATTTTTTTTGCATTTCTTATGGTTCTAGGGGCCTCATATACAGTATATAAATATATAATTGACATATTTATGCATTTCAGTTCTCTGTTATATGTTTTGAAACCCTA
>NW_006293313.1:1359757-1360483 GCF_000327345.1 Myotis davidii | reverse complement strand
ATAATAAGAATTATATGTCATGGGGCGGGGGGGTGTTAAGTGGGGCCTGGACAAAAAAAGGTTGGGAACCACTCACTGATCCAAAGGCAAGGGAAGGGAACACATCTGTTCTTATAAGATCTTGTCTCAGCAGAAAGAAAAAAAATTGGAAAATAAGCTCAGAATTAATGTAAACAGTGAAAAGGTATCATTAAGTATAGTTGATAGAATTATGCTAAGTATACGGGCCTTTGGTAGATGCATGATTTTCCCTTTATGCAGACTATTAAACTTGCAGGGGTCAGTCCAGTTTCAACCTTATGTAAAAAAAAGAATGCTCATCTTGCTTTTAAAATTAGCTTCTTCTCATCTAAAATTAGATCAGACAGATTAAGCAACACTTCCCAGCTTCTTGCTTTGACTAACACTATTCTCTCCTTAGGGTATTTCTATTTCCTCTCCATCAATGCACGTGAAGGCCTAATGAGAGTCACCTTCTATAATGCTAACTATTGCTTGTGGTTAAACTCTACGCTGTCTGTTACTACAGCTTAAAAATACTGGAGTGGAATAGACTATCATATAATCTGGCTAAATGTTACCTCAGACTCTATTTCCCACTTGTTTCAGGTATAAGATTCTTTCAACCAGACTATCTTGTCCACATTTTTAATCTCTTCATTGGTTTCCTATATTTTCTGTCTTAAGATCAGTAAAAAAACAACAACAACAACAAGTAAGACACAC
>NW_006293313.1:1341670-1355756 GCF_000327345.1 Myotis davidii | reverse complement strand
CTTCCTCTCTGTAAGAAATCAATAAAATATATTTAAAAAAATATATATATATAAATAAGACAAGGATCACCCATTGTATTTGACATTGCACTTACTAGAGGTCCTCACCAGTACAAAATTAATTGAAAACTAATCACAATTTCAGAGAAAGAGACATTGGTTAAAGTGCCTGTAGATGGGACATCCTTGTACCCTGAGGTTTCTGAGAAGTAGCTGAAGAGTTCAATGCCTGCTGAGAATTAGTATTCTAGAATACCTATATTTTTAGAAGTTTATAGAGTTTTCTTATTTGTGTCTTTTGTTCTCTTTAAAATCCACAGTTGTATTTCATCTAAAAAGATGCTGATTTTTTTTTTTACTTTGTATCAAGCCCTTTTATTTTTAGACAGCTATATTATCAGTATTTGTTGTTGTTAATCCTCACCTGAGGATATTTTTTCCATTGATTTTTAGAGAGAATGGATGGGGAGAAAGGGAAGGCCCAATAGGCCAGGCCTAGGGTGGAAAGAGGGGTGGGGAGGACATCAATGTGAGAGAGACACATCAATTGGTTGTCTTCCGCAATTGCTGACAGGCTGAGGATCAAACCTGCAACCCAGGTACATGCCCTTGATTGGAGATCAAACCTGTGATCCCACTGAGCACCACGGGCCAAGAACCAAGCCCTTTCAGAACCTAAACTTTCCAGGTTGACCAAGGACCCGACTGTAGTTTACTCCTATGTGGTAGCCACACTTCCCATTCTGCATCCAGGCCAGAAAGCTGAGCACCACTCTGATGATTCTTTTAGGACCACCCACTTCCCTACTGCTGTGAGGAAGGTGTTCAAGTCACTGAGCACAGTCCAGGTATGAAGACATGCTACTGCTCTCTCCAGGAAACCTTTTTATTCGCTGTTACTACAGCTTAAAAATACTGGAGTGGAATAGACTATCATATAATCTGGCTAAATGTTACCTCAGACTCTATTTCCCACTTGTTTCAGGTATAAGATTCTTTCAACCAGACTATCTTGTCCACATTTTTAATCTCTTCATTGGTTTCCTATATTTTCTGTCTTAAGATCAGTAAAAAAACAACAACAACAACAAATAAGACTCACTAGAGATTACAAATGTTATGCAAAGCAAGATCACATCTTGTATTTCATTTAGAGCGCTAACACTGACATGCATGGCTGCTAAAGCAGAAATATCTAATAAATACATTGGAATTATTAACAGAATAAAAAGTTGTGAATTGAAGAATTAGAAAACAGGATAATAATAGCTGTTTTTCTCTAACTGCTTTATAAAATGCTTATGTTTGTAAACACAAACCAGGCTGACATTCAAGTTCACTCTGATCGCAACCCTTATTTCTAAGGGGAAGTCAGGAACATTGTCTCCTGTTGCAATGACCTAATCATAATGGGAGCTCATTTCATTTCAAAGAAAATAACAGAATGGAAAATTCAGAAACTTTCCTACAGGACATCTAAAATGCGGAAAAACAGTATTTTAATAGGTTCTCTCTGAAATGGAAAAAAAAATCCTTAAGAGAAAGAGAGAGAGAGAGAGAGAGAGAGAGAGAGAGAGAGAGAGAGAAAATACACCTATTGTCACTTTGCCACTGTATGGTGTCAGTTTTAGTAACTAAAAGGCTTGGATCTTAGTGGCTACAAAAGAATAGAAAACAAGATCTTAGGGGTTATGTGACAATCAGGACTCTCCAAAGACCATATCCTCAGAAAAAAAATATATTTAAAGAAAAAAAAATTGTCCACTGGCAAAGAAAAGATGACAGGCAAATTTGTTTTGGCCTAGTCACCGATGAAGAGAGTATTAGTGAACGGGAAGATAGAGCTAAAAATGTGACCTGAAACGAGGCACAAGGAGATATGTACAAAATAGAGAGTCAAACATATGAAGAACAGGATAAAATGAATGAGGACATGTCTAGTAGGAATTCTAGACAGAGAAACAAGAAAGAACAGGGACAAGATAAAAGTTAAAGAGATAATGATATAGATTTTTTTCAGACTCAATTAAAATCATGACTCCTCAGATTTAGGAAACACAATGAATCCCAAGTAGGAAATATAAAACAAAACACACGCTGTATTGAAATGTCAGTATACTAAAGGCAAAAAAAGCTCTTAAATTCAACCAGTGAGGAAAAACAGATGATCTATTAAAAGCAGTAATAATTAAACTGTCAGCTAACTTCTCAAAAACAGAACAGAAGCCAGAATGTTGGGAAATAATAACTTCAAAGTATTAGATAGAAGAACCATTGTCCTGTAATTTAATATCCAACTGAAGTGTTATTCAAAAATGAGGACAAAATAAAACATTTTCAGGAAAACAAACACCAACCTTAAAGTTACAATTAAATAGTAGCCACTGAAGGGATTCCTAAAGGGTGTACTTTAGTGTGAAGAGGAATGCACCAAAATTAAACACTGGGAACAAAAAAACTGACAAACAAGTTGATAAATCAAAATAACCACTGTCCATGTAAACCATTATAATATGGAATAAAGTAGTAAAAATGTGAGGTGGGACTCAAATATTGGTAACAATAATATGGAAATCAGGGGAGATAGGTAGAGCTAAAGTGTTTTAAGGTCATTAAAAAAAAAAGACTAAACTGACTAACTTCAAACTTCAAGTAAAAAAATAATAATGGAATACTAAAAGATTAAAAATAAAGTATATAATTTCCAAGCCAATGGAAAAAATTAATCAACCTAAGTAAAAGGAAAAGAAGTCAGGAAAGATGGGGAAAAATAAGTATAGGAAAGGCAGGTTAATGAAAAAGACTAAAATAAGATGTTCAAATAAATTAAAATACTCAGTAATGATAATAATAAATATAAATGGGCTAAACTCACCAGTTAAAAGAAAATGCTCTCACATTAAATAAAAGAAACAAACAAACCCAGCTATATGCTATAGGAAAAACACAATAAAAATACAGAAAGATTCATGTCGAAAGAAAGTAAAAATAATAAACCAAGCAAATATTAACCAAAATAAATGTAGTGCAACTATATTTTGATCAGACAAAATTAATTTTAAGGTAAAGATTATTGTTAGAAATAAAAGCAGTTGCCACAGAATTAGTAAAAGAAAGTCACCAGGAAGATACAACAATTCTAAACTTATAAGACTCAAGTAACTGATCTCAAAATACATAAAGAAAAAATTGACAGACTTATTAGAATAATTAAGCTCACAATCATAAAGTGAGATTTTTCACACCCCTCCAATAAAGTGAGATTTTAAATATACATATACTAGAGGCCCAATGCATGAAACTCTTGCAAGAGTAGGCCTTCTTTCTCCCACCTGCCAGCACCAGCTTCCCTCTGGCTGCCAGCAGGCACCTGGGACCCGGGCTTCCCTTGAAGCCCTGGCTTCATCCAGAAGGTCGTCTGGAAAGATATCCAGTCTAATTAGCATATTACACTTTTATTATTATAAATTTTTTATTGATTTCAGTGAGGAAGAAAGTGGGAGAGAGAGATAGAAACATCGATGACAGAGAATCATTGACTGGCTGCCTCCTGCACATCCCCTACTGGGGACAGAGCCAGCAACCAGGGCACATGTCTTGACCAGGAATCAAACTGTGACCGCTTGGTTCACAGGCTGACACTCAACCACTAAGCCACACTGATCAGGCAAGTGAGATTCTTTATGGTGTTGGTCTGTCTCCCTGTCAACTTCTCTGTCTAGAATATAATCTAAAATGTATCATCTTTTTTGTCTGTTTTATTCACAGATGTATTTTAAGAACACAGAGCAGTACCTAGCACATAACAGCTGCCTAATATATATACTTGGTGAGTGTTTGAATGAATCAAGATGAAAAAATATAATAATTGTAGATAATAACACAATTAGCAAGTATAATCTAATGGACTCCTATGAAACCCTTCCCTCCCAAATCAACACATTCTTCTCAAGCATACACAGAATATTTATGAAAAGGACCATGTATTAGACTGCATTCTCTGACCACAGTACAATTAAGTTAGAAATCAACAAAACAATAAGATCCTATGCACTATACAATGTCAAACACGTTGTCTAAACAACTGAAAGAAGACATCATAATGAAGACTGTGGAAACAGAAGAATGAAGGAAACAGAAGTTCATAATAAAAACGTTATATGTAAAAATTTATGGTAAGTATCTAAAAATTACCTAGAGTGAATTCTGTAAATTTATATGCATGTATAAGAAAAAGGAAGGATAAAAAAAAATAAGTTACACATCTAAATTAAGTTAGAAAAAAGGGCTACAAAGTAAACACAAAAAAATACATAAAATGAAATATTGAAGATGAAAGCAGAAGTTATTGAAATATGAAAAACAAATATACAACAGTGGATCAAAAAGTCAAAATCAGGTTCTTTAAAAAATAGATAAAATTTTGGCAACAGTGTTCATGTTAAAAAAGATAAGGCTTACAATTAGAAATAAAAAGCGAACAAACTTAAGATAAGGCAGAGATTTGAAAAAATAGAACATTAAGAAGTACTTGATACTAATATGTGTATGAACAGAATTCTGTAAATGAACAGAATGAACAATTTCCTAAGGAAAAAAAACCATAATTTGTCCAAACTTACACATGGAAAAAGTGGAAATCTGAACAAATCTATAATTACTAAATACACTAAATCACTAGTTAAAAGTCTACTTAACAAAAGTGTCCAGCAGTACTTGATGAGTTCTACCAAACAACAATTAATGGTTAATCTTTATTTTATATAAAATGCTTCAAAGATGTGCTCGCTTCGGCAGCACATATACTAAAATGCTTCAAAGAAAGATAGTTCTTATTCTCACTGCAATAATGAAGCTAACAGAACCTTGATATGAAAACCAGGAAGGGAAAAGTACATTGATGGGCCAATCTTACTTATGAACATAGATGTAAAAATCTAAATAAAAATGCTGGCAAACTTAAGCCAGGAATGCGTAATCAATAATAATATAGCATGACTTAACTAGGTTTCACTCTGGGAGATCAAGGATGGTTTAACATTAGTCTAAAGATATATTTCACCACATGAATAGATTAAAGAAGAAAATCATTCAATCTTGTCTGTAGAGGCAGAAAAAATACTTGATAAAATTCACCACCCAGCCATGATTAAAACAGAAACAATGTAGCAACCAGAAACACAGGGATTTCCTTTACCTGATATCAGGTTCCTTATCAGAAAGTACCTAACTATAGAATCCTATATAATAAAAGGCTAATATGCAAATTGTCCCCTCAGGAGTTTGACCAACCAGGAGTTCAACTGCTCGCTATGATATGTGCTGATCACTAGGGGGTGACACAGAACGAAGGAAGTGTTGGCAGGCAGCTGGCAGTTGGGGGAGGGAAGGCCCAATCGGCCAGGCCTAGGGACTCCACCCGGGCAGAAATTTCGTGCACCAGGCTTCTAGTTATGAAATAATTCTCCTTAAAATATAAATAAGACAAGGATCACCCATTGTATTTGACATTGCACTTACTAGAGGTCCTCACCAGTACAAAATTAATTGAAAACTAATCACAATTTCAGAGAAAGAGACATTGGTTAAAGTGCCTGTAGATGGGACATCCTTGTACCCTGAGGTTTCTGAGAAGTAGCTGAAGAGTTCAATGCCTGCTGAGAATTAGTATTCTAGAATACCTATATTTTTAGAAGTTTATAGAGTTTTCTTATTTGTGTCTTTTGTTCTCTTTAAAATCCACAGTTGTATTTCATCTAAAAAGATGCTGATTTTTTTTTTTACTTTGTATCAAGCCCTTTTATTTTTAGACAGCTATATTATCAGTATTTGTTGTTGTTAATCCTCACCTGAGGATATTTTTTCCATTGATTTTTAGAGAGAATGGATGGGGAGAAAGGGAAGGCCCAATAGGCCAGGCCTAGGGTGGAAAGAGGGGTGGGGAGGACATCAATGTGAGAGAGACACATCAATTGGTTGTCTTCCGCAATTGCTGACAGGCTGAGGATCAAACCTGCAACCCAGGTACATGCCCTTGATTGGAGATCAAACCTGTGATCCCACTGAGCACCACCGGCCAAGAACCAAGCCCTTTCAGAACCTAAACTTTCCAGGTTGACCAAGGACCCGACTGTAGTTTACTCCTATGTGGTAGCCACACTTCCCATTCTGCATCCAGGCCAGAAAGCTGAGCCCCACCCTGATGATTCTTTTAGGACCACCCACTTCCCTACTGCTGTGAGGAAGGTGTTCAAGTCACTGAGCACAGTCCAGGTATGAAGACATGCTACTGCTCTCTCCAGGAAACCTTTTTATTCTTTCTATTATTAATGTTTTGTGGGGTTTTTTTTCAAGGAATTCTAAGTCTTTTTAAAAAACAATTCCATCTCAGTATTTGATAGGGAAGTTATATCTAATTTGCTGTCCCCTTGATTCTTTAAGTGCCTTGCTCTTGTGGTTTTTATAAGTATTTTTGTATGAGTCACTCTGAGCAACTGACTGGGAATGTAGGAAAAAGGCTTCTTTTGCTATTTTGATTCACTGTGTGATTGACCCTGGGCCAGTCACTGAACCTAATCAAGGAACTTTATTCATTGCTAAATAAAGATAAAAGGCCTGGAAAGATGAGTTAAAATTAGACCCCACAGCTGATTACTCTGTCTCTTAATAACTAAGTCATAGAAATTAATTAGCTTTTTCCTATAGCATTTCCATTTGGAAAAGATCTCCCATGTTCTCCTTGCCTAGTTGTAACCGTCTTTTACACCTCTCTGTCCTTGTCCTCTGTTACCTCTCCATTTGTTTATTTAACTTTACCACTTAATTTCTTTCAGTGAACAACCGTGGACTCTAGGATAATCAGTGCTAAATTAAGTTTTGCTATTGTAGGTGAAAGAAAGAAAGAAAGAAAGGAAGGAAGGAAGGAAGGAAGGAAGGAAGGAAGGAAGGAAGGAAGAAAGACACTTAGACAAGAAAGATTCAGATTTAAGCTTTCCAATGCTCTAATTTGTGATCTTAAGCAAGTCAGTTAACCTCTCTGAGCTACATTTTCTAATTTATAAAATGGTAACCACACTACTCTATCTTTTAACCTCATGGGCAATTGTTACAAAAAACAGGCAATGAACCTAGACGTGTTTGGAAAAACTGTAAAGTATGATATATATATATCTTCATGTTATCTGGATAATTCTATTCACCAATGCAAGAATCTAGTCATAATATATAGGAAAAGGTCTTAAGTGGTATCCATTCATGCCAGACAAATATCATTAAAATGATGGCTGAGTAATTTGTAAGTAAACAATAAATTCAGGGCAAGGAAGACTTTAAAGTAATAAAATGCAGTTTAAGAATGGAAGCAATGTGATGGGGGTGGCTCCTGGCAAAGCAGGGAATAAACTAATATGTGAAGATCCTTCTTACTCTAATTTTTCATCTTTAGAATCCATAACCTATGGCGGAAGCTATAAACTACAAAATAAATGAAGGCAAAATGGATGAGTTAACAAGTTTCAAGGTGGAGCCAAAGGAACTATTGCAAATATGATCTCTGGGCCATGTAGAAATTCGGGGGGAGGGAAATCTGAAGACAGAGCTGCTCCGTTTTCTTACCTTTGTTCTGTGTTAAAGATTGCAAAGATGTGCTTGCTGGACATAAAGCTTTTTTCCACGTCTCTAACTTTCAGGTTGTCCAAGGGAAGCATATATTTCTTTTCTTTTTCCTGTTGAGAGAGAGAGAGCACTTTTAATAAAAGATCTTTGAAGCATGTCAATGGTGACATTTTACCTGAGCTGGCCAACATTTGATTACAATATTTTGATCCCATCACACACTATTTTGATACCAGGTACCAAAGAAGAGAAGTTATCTGAGATAGGCGGCTCCAATGATTCTCAACACATGGTTGGAGGAATGGCTAGAGGAAGGGAGGGCTCAGCGATGGAGAAAACACATGGTCCTCTATCCTTTCTTCCTCATGTGGGTCCCCTTAGATGTTTTCAAATGTTAGCTTGATATTAAGAATTTAGCCATCTGTTAATATTTAACAAAAATGTTCTGGTCCTAATTCAATGAGAAATGCCAGATGGATTTCATTTCATATTTTATTTGCAGTCTAAGCAGTTTTGATAGCCAGTGCTGGCAGGGGCTTGGAAGCACAAGGACCCCCAAATGAAATGCCCCCCTAAACTATGCTGAAGCCCAGCCATACTTCCTTCATTTAAGTCTAGAACAAATGGGGGTCCAGAAAAAGAAAATGATGCCATTGAATTGTTGAGCTCTTTGAGAGCGAGAAAAAGACAACAACAAAACATTAAAAGTGGGCTGATATTAACTAGGACAGGTTCTTTTTCAAAATGAACAATTCTTTAGGAAGAAAATGGACACTGGTGAGGGGAGGTCTGCAAATGACACCAAATGGATCTTAGTAAAACATACTGGGTGGCAAAGAATTATTAGAAACATTTACTTTCAGGGTCTGGCCCAGGGGCAATGTTATCATATGTACAAATGCTTAACAGCCAAGGATAATAGGAGAGCCAAACACTCAATCTAGGAAACCTAGTCAGGATGTCCTCCTGGGGCATTTGAGCTGTGTCCTTGTTCAATAGTAGTCCCTCTATGGTCCCAGGCCCTAGCTCTGGGTGCTGGTCCTGAGGAAAAACAGGACTAGCCTCTGGAAGAGGGGAGCATGGAGACTTAGCCATGACTTTTAATAAACAACTATTAATGTATTTCCTGTGGAGAATACATGCACTGTAGAGACATGTCTGACATATAAGCCTTTTTTTTTTTTTTTTTTTTGGCTGTTCCTTCGGCCCCTACAGCATGTCCTTGAGGACTTTTGGCTGGCTCAGCAGTGGAGAGCAGAACTCATCTGTGCTCCCAGGCCAGTGGGTGGGGATCATGTTGTCTGCACACCCACAGAGAGTCATTGGGAGCAACACTCTCTCTGTCACTTCTTACTCCTAAGTTGCTCAGAAAACAGTTGGCAGAGCACATTCAAGTGGTGGGGTAGAGAGAACTAGGTGACTGAAGCAGCTGAGGGAAGTTGGTTGCAGAACACAACGCTGTGCTGGCAGACAACGTCCGCAAAGAAGATTTTAAAAACCCACAAAAATATCAAAGAGGCCGAAACCGGTTTGGCTCAGTGGATAGAGCGTCGGCTTGCGGACTGAAGGGTCCCAGGTTCGATTCCGGTCAAGGGCATGTACCTGGGTTGCGGGCACATCCCCAGTGGGAGATGTGCAGGAGGCAGCTGATCGATGTTTCTCTCTCATCGATGTTTCTAACTCTATCTCTCTCCGTCTCTCTCCCTTCCTCTCTGTAAAAAATCAATAAAATATATTAAAAAAAATATGTCAAAGAGACTAAATGGGAGTGCAGGGAGCCTAGGAACAAGCATGAAAAAAGCAAAGTACTGTGAGAAAATGCCAATATTTCTTGTGCAAAAATTAATACTATATTAGCAAATTCAGAGATATTCTAAACAGCAACATACATCATTTAAATAAGTATCATAGTCGAGTGATGTGTTTGAAACACAAACAAGATCACAGCAAGATCACAGACTAAGTGAAAATCTATTAAATCCATAAATAAATGAAAATGCTTGAGACCCAGGGAAATATTTTTAGCTGTTTTTCAATGCCCGAAATTTAAGCAGCTGGCTTTTTTTAATACACCATCCTAGTCAACCTTTTGAAATGATGGATTTGCCTTTTAATGGAAATCTGCATTTCATTGTGAAGATGGAACACAATGTCCTTGGCGTGTTTTCTATAGAAGGAAGTTCCCTTTGAACTTCATTCTTTAGCATATAGCAACGACCAAAAATCCAGCAAGTTGATGTCAGACATTCAACACTGTATACACACACAGGCAAATAAGGAAACGTGAAAAATGTATTGTAGTTTCATTTCCAAATGTAATGTCATTTATCCAAGGGTTTTGAAGATGTATTGCCCAATTCTTTCATAATCAAGAGTTTTAAGATTGACAAACGAAGAACAAAGAGACTCAGACTGATTTATTTAATTAAAGTTGTTAGTCAAAGGGAGAATTAAATGAGAGAGAAATGAAATGATATGTCAAGAATATTTCTAAAATTCTTAGTGCTTTGGGGAAAAATGATATTTGGCTAAAAGAACATTTTGAATATGAAAAAGCTAAAATAAACATAAGGAATAGAAGTGATAAAGGATAAGCAGAAATTATAATTTCCAATACAGTGAGTCTTAGCACCAGCTTATTTGAGACATCTACTACATAAATTTGTTAGTTTTATTAAACTGTCTAATAGCACACTGTCCAATGTGGTAGCCAACAGCCACAGGTGACTACCGAGCACTTGAACTGTGGCTACATTGGGATATGCTCTCGATGTTAAATACACACCAGGCTTCAAAGACTCAGTATGAGAAAAACAATGTCAACCATCTCATTAATGCTTTTATACTGATTACTAGAGGCCTAATGCACGAAATTCATGCAAGGGGCTCGGCCCTCACAGCCCCGGCTTTGTCTGGAAGGTTGTTTGGCTGTCCAGTCTAATTAGCACATTACAATTTTATTATTATTATAGATATGTTGAAATGGTATTTTTAATATGTTGGGGTAAAGTATTACTCAACATAACTCATCTGTTCACTTTTACTATCTTGAATGAGGCTGCTAGATAATTTTAAATGACGTGTGTGGCTCACATTAACTTGAACCCCATTGTACTTACCATTGCTTTCCTTCCCCTCATCCATCCAAACAATTTTCCTCTTCTGACCTCCCTGTTTCTGCCATCTGGCATATTTCTCATCCTCCCAGTCACCCAATCTGAAACCTCACTATCCTTCCTGACATACTGTCTTCCTTCACCTCCTTTACTACATCAAGACTACAGCACTGCATCTGAAGCATTTGTCTCAGCTCCCTTGTTTGACATTCCCATAACATTAACCTAGGTCCCTGGCATCTCATACACATGATTATAAATGTTCTACTTGCCTTCAAATTGCTCTCATGTCACCACAGAGAGCAATTTCTAAAACTACTCTATCAAACTCATTATAGTCTTTCAAAACTTTCATAACTCTCCATTATTTATGGAAGAAAATACACAAAACTCCTTAATATCACATTGGAAAACACCTATAATTTGGTCCCACTCTGGTTTGTCAATATCTCCTTTAGTCTTCCATAAGAAGCATCCATTTCAGCCAAATGCACCTTTGCCAAGAGTCTGTTCCCAACTTGAAATACCCTTTTAACTTCTACCACATCCATCTATTATTTAGCATCTACCTCAAGTTCTACCTTCAGTGCAAAAGTTTTCCCAAGTTTGTCACTCCTCCATCTCTACCCTTTCAATTCATACAACAGGTATTTTTTATTCTATTCATTTTGAATTACACTTTACGAGACACCTTCATCTTATAAATGTATCACATTTAACACTTTGTATAAAGGTTGTTCATTTGGCACACAGAATGTTCAGCCAATTCTATTGTTCAAGTAGGATGCACCAGCAAAGAAAAAATTTAAAAGAAGAGTTTTCACAATCTTTGTAAATAAATCCTATATAATAAAAGGGTAATATGCAAATTGTCCCCTGGACCGGGAGTTTGACTGAGAATTTGACCAGGGGGTGGGGCTGGCCCAGCAACAGTCAGGGCCCCTCCCCCTGGCCAGCCCCAACCCCGAATTCGAGCACCAGGCCTCTAGTAAGGAATAAAATATTTTAAACATTTTATCTTGAACACACATTTTGGAGGAAGCTCTTGTAAAATTCCAGAGAAAGATTTTTTTAAATTATTTTTTTCTGTCTTTTAAGAAATAATTGCTATACATCCTTGTACAAGTTCAAGGCATATAGCATAATGGTTTGATTTACATGTATTGTGAAATGGTTACCACAGTAGGTTTAGCTAACATCCATCTTCTCATATAGATACAATAAAAAGGAAAGAAAGAAGAAAAGAAGAAAAACATCTCCTTGTGATGAGACCTCAGGAGTTACTCTCTCAACAACTCTCCCATATGTTATACACCAGTTAGCTACAGTCACCATGCTGTACATAACATCACCAGGACTTATTTATCTTATAACTGGAAGTTTGTACCTTTTGACCAGCTTCCTCAATTCCCCTCCTCCTATCCCCTGCCTCTGGTAACCACAAGTCTGATCTCTTTCTCTATTGAGCTTAGTTTTGTTTTAGTTTTAAGATTCCACATGTAGTGAGCTCACACAGTGTTTATCTTTCTCTGTCTGACTTATTTCACTTAGCATAATACACTCAAGGTCCATCCATGCTATTGCAAATAGTTTGTATGGCTGAATAGTAATAGCCCAATTGCATATATATCAATATCACAACTCCTTTAACTCCTTTATTCATCCATCAGTGAATACTTAGGCTGCTTCCATGTACTGGCTATTTTAAATAATGCTGCTGCACACCTGCAGCACTTCAAAATTGCCCAAGACCTAGACCCAGCCAGCCCCACTCCCATTGGGTAAGACCCAGACCCAGCTGGCCCCATCCTTGTCAAGCCCTGCCAGGCAGGGGGCACAGCCTCAGGGCTCCCAGCGCACCCTTAGGTTCCCTGGCCTGACACTGGGGCAGGGGGCACGGCCTGAGGTCCCTCGGCCCGGCGCCAGGGCGGGCGGCGCAGCCTGAGGTCCCCCTTCAAGCCCCACTGGGTGGGGGATGTGGCCTGAGATCCCTGGCCTGGCGCCGGGGCAGTGGGCGCTGCCTGAGGTCTGTCAAGCCCCACCGGGCAGGGGGGTGCAGCCTCAGGTCCCTGCTGATTGCTTCTTAAGGCTCGTTAAGGGAACTCAGCCTCCATTGTGGGTGCAGCCATCTTGTGCTACGGAAACCCTGCCTCCGATGTGGGCGCTGCCACCTTTGTGATAGTGTGACAATCAATTTGCATATTCCCTCTTTATTAGATAGGATTACCTTTGTTGTTGTTGTTCATCATTTATCAATCTTGCTCCTCTGCTACTCTCTATGTCCTTACTTCCATCAAATCACCAACCTTGGAGGAAAGCAACTGTTTCCTTCCTAGTGTGGTGGCATAGCTGACATTCAACAAACACGTGTGGAATGAACATAAGATTGAGTCCCCTCATGGGCTGACATTCTGTTTTGCCTGGTTTAAGAACTTAAAGATGATGACTGACTTACAAAATAATCAAAATATCAAAGTAAAAAGAGGAGCTATAAAAATATTGAGAACACCAGAATACTAGCTCTACATACTGTTGAAAACTAAAATCTGGTGTTTATTACTATTAAGAAGTTATAACTATAGAGATGTTCAAGTATGAAACTCATAATATAAACTACCCATCTTATTTGGGCACTAATTCCCTGCTTTAATCAGAATTACACTTTGAGTAGTGAGCAGCATCTGGGAGCCAGCAGGCTGCTAGTAAATGGCACTTCTTTAGATTTTTCTGTTGGGCACTGAAGAAACTTTGATGGGCTGCTCTAGTAGTCCAAGAAAATGCCATGGTCTACACGACAGTGGCTTCAGGGCTGCCCACCCCCCCCGCCCGCACTCATACCGATCCTTCAATGGAGAACACACTGCCATATCTCCACGGGGGTAAGAGAAAGATAGTCGCACCTGCCAATACCCAGTTAGAAACCCCATCTTTTCCTGCTTCCCTCTCTCTCATCAGAGTTCAGTTCAATTTCCACCTCCTCCAGGAAGCCTCCTTGGCCATGAGAGCCCATTGGAGGGCTCCCTTCTCCATTCTGACGGCATTCTTGGGCAGCACTACTTTTTGTTTTTGTACTTAGTATATACTGACCTATATTTTAGGTATATCTAATATCCAGGAAAGGTGGACTCCTCCTCTCCTTAGACTAAAAACAACAACAACAAAAAGTACTTTTATAATTTAAAAGTGAGAACATTAGGATTGCATTCTCAAGTTTTTATCTTTAATCTCTATATTAATTCTTATATTTAAAGACATATTCATGAGTATTTGTACACACAAGACTGAAAATGATATATGTAATAAATAATCAATTTAAAGGATTATGGCTAAGCTTGGGAGGTCAATCATGTGTATCT
>NW_006293313.1:1312481-1341624 GCF_000327345.1 Myotis davidii | reverse complement strand
AACCCACTCTGATAATAGTAGGAGACAAAGAAAAGGGGAGGGAAGAAAACAGTGGACAAGAGATCTCCAAAAGCTTTGAAAAAGAGAAAGCGGAAGAGGATCACCCATTGATTTAGCATACAGAGAGGAGCTACTCCCACAGATGTCTATAGGGGGAGAAGATGGAGGAGAAGCCACCCCAGCTGGGTCCTATCCTGTCCTGTCCTTGGAGGCACCTGGTGTCCCCTACAAGAGGGGATATAGCTGTGGGGCGGAGACAGCAGGATCAGGCAGGGTCTGTATAGAGAAGTACACAGAACAATGGATGACCCAGGGTCACTGCCTCTAAACATGGCAGCCCATTCCTACCTCAGCAGGAGACTGCAGATTATTTCCCTAGAGAAAAAATAGACAAAAGAAGTTTTGGACCCAGAGATACCAGGCAGGATGGGCAGCAAAAGTGGGAGTAAGAACAAGAGAACTCGGTTAAAGTCTTCATACTAAAATGTCCTTCAAGCCCCTTTCCTACCCTGTCCCAGAATGCCAGCAGCCAGATGGCTTTCTCTGCCCACACCAGGCAGGATATTGAACTGTTTTTCTCTGGAGAGGAGAAGCCACTTATTCTAACATTTCAACTGACCCCCTTGCAGGGCGGTCCTATATCCTGGAAGCCTCACCCGTCACACAGAGCTTCCAAGTAGTGAATGGCACAGGCTGTCTCACAGCTACTAACTGAAGTGGATTCTGAGGCTGGGCTATCTCAGCACCCACTGCAACCTCCTTGTAATGTCCAGTTTCCATTCAAAGCCTTCTTTCCCTTCCCTATCTTGCTAGCAGAGTTAGGGCTCTAGATGAACTATGGCTTTAGCCAATCTGATGTATTCAGCCAGACTCTGATCGAGAAGTGGGTCACACTCAAGAGCAGCAAGGTAGGTGGCGCCTGTTTGGTTGGCCTGGATCAAGGCATAGAAAGTGTGGCTCCGGATCCAGAAGCTACACTGTGGGGCAGCTTCCTCACTGTGCAGCCTCTAGACCTGAAATTCAATTTGAAGCCCATTTCTGGAAACTCAGCTAGTTCTGTGCTGTGCCCTCCAACGGTTCTTTAAGCAATTTATCTCCCCGTAACTTCTGAGCAACACTTCATTTTAAAATACTTAAAAACATTTTTTTTAAATATATTTTATTGATTTTCCACAGAGAGGAAGCGAGAGAGACAGAGAGCCAGAAACATCGATGAGAGAGAAACATCGATCAGCTGCCTCCCGCACATCTCCCACTGGGGATGTGCCCGCAACCCAGGTACATGCCCTTGACCGGAATCGAACCCAGGACCTTTCAGTCCGCAGGCCGACGCTCTATCCACTGAGCCAAACCGGTTTCGGCTACTTAAAAACATTTTAATTAAAATTTTTTAAATTAAAAATTTTAAGTCCTGGCCTGTGTGCTCAGTTGGTTGAGCATCGTCCCATGCACCAAAAGGTTGCCAGTTCAATTCCTGGTCAGGGTACATGCCCATGTTTTGGGCTACATTTTTTTTAATTTTAAAAAATATTTAAATTAAAAATTTTAAAAAAAATTTTAAATCCTCCATGAACTGATTATGGGTAAATGTGAGATATGGTGATGCAGTTATGAATTTTGAGAACTTTTCACTCAAGGAAAGAGTCTTCAACTAGATAAAAATTATGTACATGAGAAATAACATCCAAAGGATAGGTGAGGATGGCCTTCGAGCAGCACTGAAAGAAAGAACATAAGACAAGCTCAGATGGGAATAAAGCAGAAAGAAGAATTCCCTGTGACACCTCTGTTCGTGAACTATCACTAATCACCTCTCTCACAGCAGTGTGCTTTGTAGGTTAAGTTTCCTCTGCTGGTAAGCTAAGTACGGGGACTTACTTTGAGTTTCATAGTTTTTCATTTACTAGCAAGGAAAAAATGTACTCAGTGTGGCAAAAACATACTGCAAGCACTTTAAAACTCGCATCTTTCAAGTGCTCCAGAGTCTCATTTTCTCATTGCTTTCTGTGTGCCCAGGCAACACAACCTGCATTTTTAAAAATGAGAAACTTTCAAGTTTGGAGCAGTGACTGCTGTCCTTGGGAAGTGTGTGCCAAGACATGGATTCCTGGTAGCAACATCTCTCCACTCTGACTTCCGTGGCTGCAAGTGAAATTATAAAGGGACTCTGAATTTATGCCTACTTTGCAAGGGCTTTAAAGTGCATATTCATCATACGAAAATCTGTATGCATGGCCCTTTGGGTATACTTAAATTAAATAAAAGTGTTATTTTGGCTAAACATACCATACATTTGTTAAAAAAAAAAAAACACAACTCAAAAAGTACTCTGTTTACAAATGCAGCTTAATTTTTACTTATCTGAGAAAACGAGGGTCAGGAAGGCATGTACAAATAAAACCCTGTGACAATTCCCAGAACTCAGTAGATGGATGGTTTGAGTTTTACCCCCATCATTTGTCACCAAGCTACAAACAGAAATCAAAGCTGGAAATTTCTCCTCTCACTCTATCATTTTAGCAAAGAAACACTAAAAAAGAGGCAGTATTGGGGAGAAAAGCAATAGGGATAAGCCTTTAACCAAATGAGTGAGTTTTCTAAAGTCCTCTGCATTGAAGGGTAAGCTAATTCCCTCCCCTACCCCCATTCCCTCCCTCCGCGGATATTCCCATAATTCAATGTGTTCCTCCTGGGAGGGAAATGGTCTGTGAGCTGAAGCAGTGCCCTTTGTGCTCCAGTGAGAGACCTCCTCCCTGTGATCTTAGGGAGTGTAGCCTGGAGATGGAACAGGGAAAAGGGGCCCCTTCCATGTGCCTTCGGGGAAGCAGCCCTGGGCCTCAGATGACACTGAGCTGGATTGCTCCGAGCACAGGTGGTGGTCTGAGCACCACCATGGGCTCAAACACATGTCCACACAGACACAGGGCTTTGGACAAGGAGAAAAGACCCTCCATCCATTCTAATCATGGCACCTAGGCCTAGGCTGCCCACTGCTTTCTGGGGAAAAGGTGAGGAAGAATACAGCACAGGGAAGGAGGGAAGAGAGGGTGGAGGGAAGACGGGGAAAGGGAGTGTGAAGTGGCCTGTTTATTCATAACTGGGAAGGACTAGAGCTCCCCAAGCTGCAAGTGCTCTCTGCTTTCACATTGCCCTGTCCCCAGTCTCTGAGAGGAGAAGACCACTGGGAGGGGAAGGACAAGTGACTGGGATTACAAACACTGGGGTTCACCTATGAGCTCTGACACCAGCTATGCGAACCCAGGCAAGGCACTTGATTTCTCTAAGCCTTATCTTCTCTCTGTAAGGAGGTAATAATTCACGCCTCTTAAGAGGTATGAGGCTTAAATGAGATCCTGCAGAGGGCTGTGCATTCATGGACTCCTGATAAATGTTTGTTTGCTTTTCCTTGGGAGAAACCTTTTTACCCATCCCCTTCCCACCTATAAACACAATAAGGGTTCTCTCTTCAGCATATTTTCAACAGTAAGCTTTACACCTGTGAGCTATAGAGCTATGAGGAGAAACAGGAAGTTCATAACTTGCCCAGCAGATAAACACAAACATGAACACTAACAAGCCAGGAGGGTGACAAGCAGTGAAACAATCTCTGCAACTTTAGACTCTGTGTTCTTATTCAAGGCAGATTGTAAGAAGTTCAGATCTGTGGGGAAGAGATGTGGTCAAGAGAGACCTGAATCCCTCTCCCCGGATCCCACAATGCATTGTTCAGAACAGATCAAGAAAAGTACTTGGGGGAGATGCAAGCTCCAAAATGAATTTTTTTAAAAAAAGATTTCCTAATTAAAGAATCATCGCCAATAATTACTGACACGTTCTTACACCTCAAAAGAAAAAGTAAGAGTCGCAACACTGGCTGGGAAACTAAAAAGTAGGCAAGATTCGTTTTCTTTCTCCAAACCTCTGCCATTCAGGCAGCTTTGCGTCTTGCTGGCCCCAAACCAGATGGCTTGGGCGGACTGCTTTTGCTGTTGCCTAGAGCTTCTCTCTCCCCTGCTACATCCCAAGAAAGCTTCCCTTCCTTCCCACTCCACTTGCCCTGTAGTACCCACTGGGTTTTATATATTTAAAAAATAGGGATTCTGTTTAACCCTGTAGATCCCCGAGATTAGCAGACACATAGTATATGCTGATTTATGATGCAATCAAACTCACCTATGCTATGTCTCATTAGGCTGGGCTTTGTTTCATGCATAACTGCATTTATAACAAATTAATGTCAACCAGAGAATAGACTTCATTGATTATTTATCCCAGGCAATATATTTGCATTTAAAGTGGGCTTCCAATCTTCTACCTGAAAAGACTGGGTCATTCGGGTCTTTTAGTGTCTGGTAGGGATGACACCCTTGGGTTGCCCTTAAATCATCCCAATGAATAGCCACCTACTCCAGGGCTAGGCTGGAAAACTCTGGCTGCTTCTCTGAGTCATTAAGCAGGTCGTTTAGGGTTGTGTTTCTCTGACGAAAGTCCCCTAATCCCTCCAGAGTCTGTAAGGTCTTGTGAGAATGAAAAAGAAAATCTGTGTTGGTATTTAATACAACTAGTGTATGGGATATTCTGAATAGTCACCATTTTATAAGGGAACACGCATTCAGCTTCAATGCCCATGTTTGCATTTCCAGGGTTGTAGTACTTGGCTTGTAGCTCACTGATGAGAAAAAGCAGAGACAGACATGAACATGTCTGTAATGTACTCTCCTCCAGTAACATAACAGTGCCTGGTGGGTGGGATAACAGTGGCAGGAGGGAGGTGGGTCACACAGCACAGGGTAACCCAGGCATGCCATTTACAAAAGAACCCATGCCTTGAGGCCAGACACATTCCTGTTGACTAGCTAATTATGTCTTCTAACATAATTAATATGTTGATCAGTTGAAATTTCTTGATAAAATACTTTTGTTTGAATTTGACTTGCTTTGCTGTTTTTTTAAATACAGATTGACAAGCATAAGGTGTTTACTTACAGATATTTAAAATAAAACATTAACTGCTTGTACATATTTATGTAATATAATGAATGAAAGTAGTTTGCCTTTGCTCACAAATGATGAGGATTCTTTTCTTTTAAAGGGTTTCTGCATATACCCAAGTTTGAGAAACACTGGTTTAGGGAAAGTGTATTTGGAATTCTCTTAAAAGGGTTGGTGTAGTCAAAATAGGTACAAATGACCTTGACTTATAAGTAGGAGCAGAGCTTAGAAATTGCTTCAATTTCTGGGCCTCAGCAACACCAGGAGGAAAAAACGGGATCAGACCCTCAGAACCTGTGAGGCCCAACCATGGCTACAGCATACACTGGGGCCCTTCGGGGAACTCTTTTCCTGCCTTGTGCTGCAGTTCACCATATGGAAAGAAGGGATAATAATACCCAAACCCAATCCTTAAACCAAAAAATGAAAACAAACTTAACTGTATGGGAACAAAGAGGCAATAGATGCAAAACCATTTTCATCTTTTGAAAAACAAGAAGGTACTATTTAAAAGAGGAACTCTTGAAAATATCTCAACAACATGTGTCTAATTCATACTGACATGTGTACCAGTAATTGAACCTAAGTTTAATTTTTGCTGCAAATTATCTGCTTCCTTTAAGAAGCTGGGCTGGTAAAATGCTGGCTTGTGTGGTTCAAAAATAGAGCTGTGGGAGGATTAGGGGTACCTTGGGAGATACAATGAGGCTGGGCCTTTAGCAAAAGAAGAATGAGTGGAACAAAGGAAGAGGAAGGGAGAACTCGGTGCCAAGGCTCATAAAAGACAAGGAGCTAGTAGAAAGTAATTGCAAGGAAGTGGGGGTAATGGAGATTTTTTTACCCCTAGACCTCACTAACAATATAGAACAAGTTTAACACAGACAGGACCAGACCAATGAAGACCCAGAGCAACCCAAAGACAGGTAAACAGCATACATATAAAGATTCAATTGTATCCCACTGTAGGTACAAAGTGTATGCTACTCCCCTCCTCCCTGCCCCCTTCTGTATAATGAAACAGAGATTGATTAAGTTTAATTGTAATTCACCCAATATTTAAGAAAAGAAAGGAATAGGGTTTAAATATTTGGTTAATTACAATTAAACTTAATCAATCCCTGTTTCATTATACAGAATAATTATATTTTAATTATAAAAACGTTGATGATGATATGACATGAAAAATCTCAGATCCCTTATTTTAACTGCCCATGTTAACAAGTAACCACATGTGTCTTCAAATTTCATCCAGGTGTTTGCATACTTTGCATACTTTAGGATTTCCTTCTGTTTTAAGGCTGACTAATATTCCATTGTATATATGCCTAGTATATCTTGTTTTCTTTATCCATTCATCAACTGATGGACATTTAGGTTGTCTCCATGTCTTGACTATTTAGTGACAGTGCTTTTATGAACATTGAGGTGCTAATACCTCCTTGAGTTCCTGACTTCAATTCTTTTGGATACATACCCAGAAGTGGGATTGTTGGCTCCACTTATATGACATACTAGTCCAGTATATAAGATACTCACACTCATAGAATCAAAGAGTAGAATGGTGGTTGCTGGAGCTAGAGGGTGGGGGAAATGGGAAACCCTCAAAATGAGCAGAAAGTTTCAATTATGCAAGATGAGGCAGTTCTAGGGCTCTGCTGTACAACACAGTTAATATAGATAACAACACTATACTACGAACTTAAAATTTTGTTAAAAGGGTAGATTTCATGTTGTTTTTACCACAGTAAAGCAATAAATTTTTTTTTAAATGAAGCATTTTTCATTGGGGGGGAGAGGGGAATGTGGAATTAAGACAGCTTTTTCTAGGTGCCTTCTGGTTCTCCTATTTAAAAAGTCCTATATATCTCCCTTCTTTTTAATCCAGTATTTCTATTTTGGCCTCAAAATAGAATTTGTAGCCCTTTACCCTTATCTACCTTTATTATCCCCAGTCCCCTGAATGCAGGGATGAGACAGAGTTCTTTCAATTGCCTGTGAACATGCTACCAACTTGTGAATGCGTTTTTATATGGAACTATGGTAATAGGGCCATTTCATAATAGTGCTCATGAAAGATTTTAGAACAGAAACTATCAAAACACTCCAAGAAGTTCAGAAGGCCTTTGTGCTCATATATGCTGCCACAGGAAAAAATAAAGACTACAATGAGGTGACCAGGAGGGATGTGCCACCAAAGAAAGTGTCATGGAATAATGGAAGAACCGTGTTGGATTGGATGGTAAGAAACCTGAGTCGTCGTCCTGGCTCTACCGCAGGTCGATACAGTGGTAGAGCCAGGGCTTATCATGTAACCTCTCTGAACCTGTGTCCTCATGTAAGAAATGAGAAGTCGGATCAGATGATTAGTTTTCCAGCTTAGCTGACCAGCATTCTGGGGTTTCTCCGGATGTTCTTCAGGAGCAACCAGGGATGCTGGAGAGCCCCGAGGCCAGAGGGCTGGATCCTGGGCTCCCACCCCACATAACCAAAACAGCGCCATTTTTATTTCATATAATGGGATTTCATGTGAGATTTTGATTGAAAAAAGGGTCCTAATGCTTAAAAACAAAAAGGAGAGAGAAAAAAGTTTGAAAACCACAAACAAAGCTGATGTCTGCGGTTCCTTATAGCTTTAAGTTCTGGTTTTGAAATTAATCTATGTCTCAAATGTATGCAAGTAAGCAGTGAAAATGCAGTTTGCCCTGGAGAGAGTTTCCAAAGCTCTGAACATCAATCATGAAGATTCTCTGTTGCTCACATGTGGCAAGTTGATTTTTCTTTCTCTTTCTCTCTCTCTTTTTTTTTTTCTTCCCTCAGGTCAATTTACCATCTGCCTCATCTTCATCAAAACATTAATTTTAGCTTAATCCCCTTTCTTCCTCTCTGGTGGTAAAAGGACCTGGCTTACTTTGAAATGAAACAAAGAGCGTGCAGCTACACTTCCATGTGCAGAGTGGTTTCCATCTGATTACTATGAAGTTCAAAGATACTAAAATGAATATAGTAATTTAGCTCTTCTCTAAGCCTCAGAGTCTAACAAACTCTTCAAATAAAATGTACTGAAATTCATTAAATGTACTGAGTGATTACCATATGCAAGGGACAGGGCAAGGTGTGTCTGGTGAGAGAAATACGGTAAGACTCGGCCTTCAATGAGGTCTATTCGCTCTGGTAAGAGGAAAAGTCAAGTCTGTGTTGAGTTCACAGGACCGAGAGGTCTCATCAGGCTGAAGGGAGGTCAGAAAGTGCTTCAAGTGTCTTGAAGGGTGGGCAGGATTTTGGTCAGCTTTAGTATGCTACACTAAGAATGCTAAACTAAGAAGTCTGGATTTAATTCATCAAGCAACAGGGCAGTTTGGGGAACATGTTCGCTTTACAACAATTAAGCTGGTTTTAGAATACAGAGTGAATAGAAGGCAGAAACTAAGAATTTGGATGGCAAGTGCTGGCTACTTAGATGGCCCAGAAGAGAAAGGTAATGAAATGGGATGATGTCCGAGGAAACATCAAAAAGTGACTGATGGAGCAGTACCTAGAGCAGATTTCCAAGAACTGAGAGGATGGCCACAAGAACAGCAGAGCAGGTAGGAAGCTTGACTTGACACGAGTCAAGGAAGGAGACAATGGTAGCTTGGGCTAAGGTGGCTGGAGAGAAGAAAAAGAGCAGGTATATCTGGAAACTGTTCAGGAGTAAAACCAACAGGGATTTGGGGGAGTGGATATGGAGGTGATGTTCACTGAGATCTGGAAAACCAATGGAGATGGGTCACAGGTTCATTGAGACCTTGAGTTCCATTTTGGCTATTTTGATACTGAGAGGCGTCCATAGCAGCCAGGGTGATGGGAATAAGAGCACCCTCTATTTGAGATAGTTTTGAGGATGTGAGGTTCTTATAAGGTAGATTGCAATGAATACAAAGAACTATAAGGATAAATGGGTGAAAAGTTATACATATGGAAATTTTTCACAAAAGAATGGGACCTACAAATGTGTCTTGAGAGGTTGCACATTTTAAATTAATTTGATCATGTTGTGCTGACAGAAAAAGAAATGAGTATTTAATATAAGAAAATAAGGACTATGAAGACATCTTTCTTTCTAGCTTTTGTCAGTGGTTAGTGAATGACTGAGTTATCTATCTTCTAAGATCTCTGACCAGTGGAATGTTCTCTCCATCATATGTTTGAATGTTTAGAGCTCTGTTAATGTTCTATTTAGTTCAAGTGGTTATATGTTGGTTCCTTGGCGCCAACGTCAATAATAAAATTCAACAACACAAACCCCTAAATATGGCTTTGTTTTTCTCTCTTTAAACATATCTGATTTGAAGCCCAAACCAAGATCCAAGTGTTTTCTTCTCATGTGGGAGACAAGTGTAAATGACTGACCACCATTAAAGTTACTTTACCCACTAGGCCCGCTGCCCTTTTGCTAACCTATGTCTTCTCAGCCTCCCAAATCCTTGCTCTTCACAGGTAACTTCCGTTTTCTTCCTTGATGCAAACCTCTGCTCTTTCACCAATGTCCTTCTATACTCTCACGCCTTCCCTGGGAGGAGCCCAAGAATCTGTATTTCTAACAAGTGTCCTGAGTGATTTTTGAAATTAGGTCCATTTGAGAACATCTGTGGAGAGCCTCTTCAGGAACCACCTTGGGGAGGCAGGAGGAAAGCAGGCTGGGCCATGTGCCTGCCTTCCACCTGCTTCGGCCAGACTAGGTCTCTGCTTTACTCTTTTCTATGAGGCCTCTACCGAAGCTTTCATCTGAAGCAAAGGCCCTATATAACTTGAAAAACGTGGTCATGGACTTCTGACTTTCCTAATTCCCACTTCAACAATGTAGTCACAATAGTCTAGAATCCCTTGGCTACTTGATGATCCAGAATTGAACATTACTGAGGGCTACATGTGTGACAAGCTCTATTTTGTGTGTTAGGTATACAGCATTGAAGAAAAACAAAATCCTTGCCTATGTTCTACTTTCTAGTGGCAGATATAAATAATAAATAGATAAGTGAAATTTTTAGAAATTAGAAAATGATGAGTGTCATGGAGAAAAACCAAGCATGAAATGGAGCATCGATCCGCTGCCTCCTGCACACTCCCTACTGGGGATGTGCCCGCAACCAAGGCACATGCCCTTGACAGGAATCGAACCTGGGACCCTTCATTCCGCAGGCCGACGCTCCATCCACTGAGCCAAACCGGCTTCGGCTATACAATTTTCAACAGGGAAAAAGGAAAGCCTTGTGAGAAGATGACCAGTAAGTGAAGACCTACAGAAGACGGAATGACTAATGTACATATCTGGAAGAAAAGTGTTCCCAGACAGGAAATCACGGTCACGTTTAATTAGCATGAGTAGAATGAATGGGTAAAAATGCAGAAACTCCTTTATGAGGAAACTGTTGGCTCTTGGAGCATGCCCTCCCTCCCCGTGGCTGTAGTGAATGCCCTTCTCTTTAACTAGAATCCCCACGTAGACCATGGCATTCACACACTCAGGAACACCCATTATCCTCCCTACAGCTGGATAAATAGTCACAGCGGTCATGTGACTTGCCTGAAGTCACAGGGCTAACCAGGGGTGGGCTAGACCTAGGGTTTGGGGCTTCTAAAGTCTAACCTTAAGTTCTTTAAGTTGAAAAGATATTAATACATAAACCAGAAATGGAATTGATTACAAATCTTTATTTAAAATTACATTTCTAATAAAAATGTTTTCTGAGTGACTACATACTCATATAATATTAACGTGGGCAATGTCCTTAATAATAAGTTATCATTCTTTGAGAACTGCTTTTGAGTTCCCACACCGCCACACAACCCAATAAGGGGGGAGGATGAAGAAATGGAGAGAAATAATGAATAAAACGCAACATGATGGGATCCAATCAACACACATGACCCCTAATCTTCTGACACCCTAGTTCTTTCTGATACATTGTAGTACTTTCAATTTCCCACAATTCTGAAATGGAGCAACATATGTACCTAAACATTAAATTTTACTTTTTTAAAAAAAAATATGTTTTTATTGATTTGAGAGAGAGAGAGGAAGAGAGGAGAGAAACATCAATATGAGAGAGAAACATTGATTGGCTGTTGTCTCCTGCATGTCCCCTATGGGAAATCAAGCCCCCAACCTGGGTATGTGCCCTTAGTGATAATTGACCTGGTGACCTTTCGGTTTATGGGACAACATTCAACCAACTGAGCCATCTGGCCGGGCAAATTTTACTTTTCATATACACTATGGCAATCTTTTAATAATAAATAAAGGAAGCACCTATCATTGTCATTAATGAATGGAATCCCAATCAGCCACACTGATAGCCTGATGTTTACTGCTTTAATATGATAGTCCCTCAAACTTCAGACCCAAATTCCACCTGGTCATTCCATCCAGTCTCCAGTCAGACACACTGCTTTTCCCCCCCTTCTCCTCTTATTTGGTAACGCGATCTCCATTTCCTCTATCACTTAATCTTCCCTGAGAAGCACTGCTGTTTCTGACATCTGTTCCCTTCCCGTCTGCCTGTGCGAACTCTGAGATAAAGACAAAGTTTGCAAGAAATACAAAACTCATCTGTCAACTTACTTTCCTGCCACCTGTCAGAGACCTCACTGCCACTCCCAGGAGCACTCTTAACCTACATGGAGTTCAAACATTTTTTGCTGAGCTCTGCAGAGTTCTCTCATTCTTCCCTTTCTTGTCTTTGTGTTTAATCACAATGCATCTGATCACTCCCCATTGTACACATTGTGCATACAGCTCCCATGCCATCATTTCTGTTGTATCAAGAACATACTTCTTGATATTTTAAGAAACTTCTATTTTGTCCTAAAACTGAAAGGCTCAACTTTAGGGTTTAACCTATAATCTGGGTGTTTGAAAAGATACCACAGCTGCTACAGCTGCCAAGATGGGTATAGAAGAAACAATCCTTTCTCACCAATGACCTCATCATATTTGTTCACACCCTTAAAATACTTAGGCTGGATTAGTG
Organism: Myotis davidii; assembly: GCF_000327345.1. Lineage (NCBI taxonomy): Eukaryota > Metazoa > Chordata > Mammalia > Chiroptera > Vespertilionidae > Myotis > Myotis davidii. Next base: position 1,329,622 of record NW_006293313.1, on the reverse strand, counting down.
CAATGAATTCTGGGTTGAGGGTTAGCCTTCACGACCACCTGTGAGATTCAGTTAGCTCGCCTACTTTAGGATGCTGGGCAGATGAGCCATGTTTCACTTACTCCATGCATTTAATTTTCAATCTAGAAAAAGTTAACTAAATACTGAATTTCTTACAAAATTGTCCTGCTCATATACATTTTCTCAGGGTCTTCTATTTTGAGAGTAAAATTAAGACACAGTTTCCCTATATAAAATTCACCTTCCTCTCCTCCACTCTCACCGCCCCCCCCCCCAAAAAAAAACAACCAACCAATCTGAACAGCTTCCTTTTTGCCAGGGAAGACAGGTCGAAGTTAAGGGGCTGACTACAGGGAGGGCATGAAAAAGTGCTCTCCATTATCAACTTTTCTGAGTCTTCACCCTCCCCTCCCCATTTCCATCCTCCTCTAACCTCTCTTGGATTGAGGTCTTTGGGTTCCACAAGGGCCAGCAGCACTGGGCAGACTTCCCTGGCTGACCTCCCTCTTCCTCCCACACAGGTCACCAGGCCCATCACCCCGCCCCTGACCCTCCACACACACAGATGCACCATTGCTTATATCCATTTCACTCTCTCTTCCTTCTAGGATACAATAGTCAACTCTCTCTCCTATTTGTATAGCTACATTATCATTTATGCTTTGCTGTTTGTAGTCGATTTTCCATATTACAATTCTTGAAGACTTTAATTTTTGCACTTCCAGATATAGTGCCTTAGCACACTATATAAACTCAAGGCAAGTTTGTTGAAATAGATAATTTAATTTTTTAAATCCAAAGTAATACATGCACATAGTAACAGTTCAAAGAACGCTGAAGAGGTGTGATGAGAAGCAAACCTCCCACCCCATCCCTCTCTCCCCCAAGAGGAAATTTCTTTGAATTTCTACCTAGATCTTCTGGTCCATGACTATATACAATATGCACGCACTTAACTTCTTGATTTAACCACTTCCAACAATAACTACTTACTCCCCAGTTAAAGAGGAATTTTTAACTCAATCACCATTCCTTTAAAATTCTCCTCCCAATGGTTAATAGTTATGCAAGTCCACAATTCCTTATCTGAAGTGCCTGGAACCACATGTGTCAGAATTCAGATTTTTTCCAAGGATTTATAAAGTTAATATTGCATATATATTATATGTTGTAAACCTCACACATAAGTGTTTCCATTGTAAAATATGTGACCATTCATATGAAGTGGGATTATAAATAGAAGGATTATAAATAACTCCACATTAGTGCAAAGAGAGAATTTTTCAGAAATAGGTGATCAATGCCCCCTGGTTAATATGCCATGTAAACACTGCTGTCATAGAACATGTCTGAGAGAAAGCCACTGATAAAGGCATCAAAATACTTCAAATTTTATTAGAGTTGTCTCTGAACATTTTTAGAAAGCAATTGTATAAGATATACATGGATCTTCCAAGCGAAGTATGCCTCTGAATGGCATTCTGAAATATGATTTCATGATACACTAAGAGATTATATTTGGAAGAGTCTAGAATTCTGTATCTTATATTATCACTAAATGGCTATATTTCTGATTTTATTCAAGTTTTCCTATGACTCACTGATTTCCTTGTCACAGCATGTGCAAAGTACAATTACATCTGTAGGTCTGTAGAGGTGATGACCCGTCCCTTCCTTTTGCCTACAGTATTAAGTGTAAATTAGCCATTGAATTTATTAGGTATTTTAGAGCAAATGGCTCAAGGTTTTATAACTCCTCAGGATTTGTAATAGCCAATGCTGTTCAGAATGAGACTCAAGTCACAGGCACCACAAGTCCCATAGTTCTCCTATGGCTAAGTTTCTGATGGGGCCATCACCCTAGCTCTATGTCACAGAGGTCATGTGGACTGACACTAAGGGAACAGGACCAAATCCTAAGCCCAACTGGTGGATAACAAACTATTTGAATGGGGAAATTTACTGTTTTACCCTTCTCAAATGCTGTATTACTTTTAGCTACTATTCTATCCCATTTGCTTTTATTTAATTCATTCTTTAATCTTCCAAATGCTCTGGTAAACTTCAGCGTCCTTGATTTTCAACTTCTGGGTTGCTTCTTAATCTGAAACACACACACTTCATAAAGACTGGAGCTTGAAAACCTCCCAGAGTCTATGTGGTCCCCTTTGGTTCATGTACATTCAAAAATCATTATGTTTCCCAGTAAGTGTGCTTTATTTTCTGCACAGAGCGATGTGTGTATACGGACACAGGGCCATATGTATACACTATTTACAACCAAGAATTTAAGTTTGCTCCTCAAAGACTGGTTACCGATGCCAACATTCCCAGAGAGCATTGCTATTTCACATGTTCTCAAAGCCAATAGGATTCAAGTTGCTATTCCACACTGCCCAATCAGCTTGGAAATAATTACAAATACAATAGTCTCCCCAGCTTAGCCAGTTAGCTGGCAAAGAGGATCAGTTTTCAATGTGTTCACATGACGCTTGTTGAGTAGCTATATTGGAAATTTAAAAATATTTGCATATTGCTTATGAAACTGCTATTGATTTCTCAACAGTATTTAATTCCTCTCAACATAGGTGAATCTTTATTAACTAGGGATTAATTACTCAGGCACCTTATCTAGGCCACAGAACTCCTTTCTGCCTACTTGTGTATTTGGTCCTTTGTCTGATCAATATGCCCTCCACTGGAAGCTGGAAATGAAAAGGAAGAAAAGACTAACTTCAAGTGTATTGGTTTCAGGCATTCTCTCATTTTATCTCTCTTAGTACTGAAAAGAAGGGCTGACTTTTAATAATTCTACCCACTGAGCCAAACCGGTTTCGGCAGAAGGGCTGACTTTTAATAAATGCTAGATACTGATTTATTCGGTGACCTCTATACCTACACTGTTACGCATTTACTTTTCAATGTATATCCCAGCTTGTTCCTGGCCATTTTTCATACCTGCAAGTTATTAACCAATAGCACATAATAATCAAGGTACTCTACGATCCTGAAATGCTTCTGACTCATCACATATTTTTGTCCAGAATAGCTTTAGTGATAAAGCATATTTACCACATTGCATATTGTGTATATGCATATATATTATATGTATAGAAACATTTTTTTTTGTTAATGACAATAGTTAAATAACTACAACAAAATTTTACCCAGCCAGGCCAACTTCTAACTTTTCTTTTACTCCATAGAAATTATAACAGGCCACAACAAATTAGCTATAAATTAGAGTAATTCCCATAGTGAGAAGATACAATAAGATATAATAGATTTTGTTTTAAATGATTCTTTTAGCAGTTACACAGTAAAGAAAAAAACCTGGCATCAGAAAACTTTCTACCTCAAAGGAGTATATTAAATTTGTTTTAAATCTTAAAAATATGCTTGTAATATAATTTCTAGAGGTATTTAAGTTCTTTGAAGACAACATTTTTTCCTTACCAATGAATTTTCAACTGTTCTGTAAAATTATTTTTAACTGTTAAGTGTCTAAAATGCACAGCTCACAGAATTTTTACAAACCGACTGTTCACACATAACCAGCACCAGATCAAAAAACATTATCAGCACCCCAAATACCACCTTCCTGGAACCCCCTTGTAACAATGCTTTATAATTCACTCTGTCAAAGCGTCTTCTACAAAAGATAATTTCTGAAGCAGGTATAGAGCGAAGTAAGACTGGCCCATCATTTCTAGTTCCACTGTCCTGAAGCATAGCTGTTTTGAGTGCAGGTGGCTCCCTGGAAAAGTGGATATGGCCCTGGCCGGATGCTGGTGGAGCTACTGCTGCTGTCCTATAACTTGCGGGAGGAAGGGAGGTGAAGGGGACATGTGTGAAGAGAGAAGAAAGGACACTGACCCGCATGGGCTGCAAACCCACTTCTTGAGATACCCAGACCTTCTTCCTCCACGTAGTCAGTTACCTGGGACAACTTAATTAACCTCTCTAGGCCTTAGTTTCCTTTACGTATGAAAAAGGATGTTTGACTTGATGACCTCCAAGGCTTGTCCCAAAGCTAAAAGGTTATGATTTCACAGGGAAGGACAATGCTTAGGGACACAGGAGAGGGGAGAAACATCAGAAGGGAGCGAAGACAGCACCCTCTCATCCTTCTGATCTGGGTGGGGTGCTCCCCGCCTTTTCTCTTCCCTGCTTTGGAATCTTGTGTTCAGCCTGGAATATAATTATTTGACCATCCTTTCTTATGTATGAACATGCATTTGTGATGTTCATAATCTTTAAGACCTTCTGTTAAATGGATAATATCTTTTGCTTCCTTTTGGTTTCTCCTGACAACATAAAGTAAAAGGTTTGGGCATCTTTAAATGGCACCAAACAACCCCTCCTGTGGTATCAAGTGTCCATAAGAGCCAGAATTTCACCACAAACATACTCAGATGTGAAATACTCGGATCTGATGTATAGAAACAATTAGAAGATGATTTTTTAAAATATATATTTTATTGATTTTTTTACAGAGAGGAAGGGAGAGAGACAGAGAGTTAGAAACATCGATGAGAGAGAAACATCGATCAGCTGCCTCCTGCACACCTCCTACTGGGGATGTGCCCACAACTCAGGTACATGCCCTTGACCGGAATCGAACCTGGGACCTTTCAGTCCTCAGGCCGACGCTCTATCCACTGAGCCAAACCGGTTTCGGCAGTAGATGATTTTTGAGGTAGACCTTGTTCAGAGATAAGGAGTAGGTTCATTTTTCTGCCGAGCAATTTTAGATCGCATGATACATCTTCGGGGACTGCACAACAGTAACAGACATGCATCAGCTTCTATGAGAACATCCAAACTCAAGACAATTGGCTCACATACAGCACAGTCGGGATTAAATCTCCCAACAGCGGTAACTAACCTCAGTTTGCTGTCGGAGCAACCTTCCCCCTTCTAGCAAGAATATGGAAACTGCCACGGACACAAGCCTTAGAAATCTTATCACTGATGTCCTTCTGTTCTTTCTTTACTATGATCCCAGACTTTTTTGTTTTTCTGATTAAACAGACTTTTTCTGTGTGACATCAGAATGAATGGAGCAACAGCTCTGTTGCAATTATTTGCACTAGGTGAATAAAAGAACAAATGATTGTCTGTTACCTACAAGTTCCCTCCTCTGCTGCACTGCAGCGAACAGAAAGCATTCAAGAACTTGAACAACTTGATCTCAGTTATGTAAAAACACCGCAACCATCCCCCTACTCCTTCTCCAGCCTCAGAAATACCATCCTCACCAGGCTCACACTCACAAACTCCAGGTTCCATTTTCTTTCAATTCCCACCTGTTTCTTGAAAAGCCGCACCTTCACACTTATGCTCTGACGTTATTTCAGTATCTGCAGCAGGAGAACTGTATAGAAACTCACAGGTTAGCAACCAATATACCATTTTCTACCTGTAGTCTTCAAAGGTCCAATTTTTTCTTTTTCCATTTACCTAACCCATTAATTTAAAAAAAAAACACCAAAAACCTGTTTAAACTAGACATCATATATCAAATTCAGAGCAGCAACTTTCTCTGGTCATATTCAGTCCACATGAGGCGCTTAAGGATGTCATAAAATGTAAAAAAGCATATTCTAGCTGCTTGCTATTTTGAAAAGGGGTGGGGGGAATCATTTCAGACAGTAATGAATTTCATTGTGGTGGAGATTTCTGCAAAATGCATTAAGGAGTTCACGCCTGTGGCCCTGGTCACTGCGCAGATTTCGGAATGTCTCCCAGACTCTAAGACTTTTTCCAGACGTCCAGGGGGGACTTAAGTATGACAGAGATTCTGCTCTGGGCCTTAAAAAGAAAAAATTGTAGAAGGAAAACTTAAGAAGGTTCGGTTTCAGCTGGATTTTGTTTCTTAGACAGCCGAGTTGCCTAGGTTATGGAAAATACTGGTAATCATGGAGTGACAATAATCAGAAAAGTTTTCCCCCATCATTTTTTTGTCTCAGGCTTTAATTCGTTAATTGTGGTGTTGGTTAAGCAATTACGCTACTTTGCCCTATCAGTGTCTATCTAGCCCACATACTGAAATCAGCCAAAGGTATCATGATAATATTTTTTAATTTTTAGAAACAGACAATAAGATCCATCTCTGTTTATTCGGCTGCCCCTTTCCTGAAATAGCGATTTCAAATTTGCTTAGGAGTTATGACTTAAGGGAGGGTGGCTGGAATCACTGGGTTTTATAAGTTCTTTTCTTAAACCATGCTTTCTCTATCATGTTTAGCTTTAAACTCTTCCCTATGTAGGGCTTTTGCTGTGGCTAGAAATGAAATCCGAGTATAGAAACTGACAGGGTTTACATCTTAAAGGACATACGGATGTCTGGTAGAGCCTGGGATTTTCCAGACATGTGTTCCCCCCTTTCTTCTCTCTCTCTCTCTCTCTCTCTCAAAGGCATAACTTTTCCTTTGGAAATAATTTTTGCCTCCTGAAATCTAATCCATTTTACCAAGTGAAATAAATAAATGAAAGAAGAAAAAGTTATCCTGGTCTTTTTCTCCCATGTTGTATCTTGGTTCCCTTTCGAGTTGTTCTGACTTGTTCAGACGTAGCTCTGTAATTTCTTTATTATTCTTGTATCGGCTTAATATTCCCTTTTGCTTAAGTTCCAGCTCAGTTTCATTCCGTTCCCCAATCCACCCAGCTTCTGGTGTGAGAAACAGCGTACTTCCCGGACCCTATTCCTCACTCCCAGGCCTTCCTGTGGGGCTGAAAGCTAGTGGTCCTTTAAGGGAGGCACATGGCATTTCTTATCTTACTCCTTCTCAGATTTCTTTTCTAGGACCTAAAGAGGGGGAGAAAGGCATGCTTGCTCGCTCTGGGTTTCACTGGATGCTGTTTCCAAGAGAAGTGTTTAGAAAAGCACTTATTTAGGAATCTGAAGAACTCTATTATGCTTCCAGTTTTGCCATTTACCAAGCAGGGTGACCTAGAGGAAATCTTTGAACTTTTCTGAGTGTCAACTATCTGGTCAGCAACATGGGAATCGTACCTAACTTATCTGCCTCACACCTTTATTACAAGGGTCAAATGAGATAGTCTAGGTCAAAATACTTCTAAGTTAACCAATCTAAAGAGATCAGCATGGTGTTTGATTTCGGGTAAACACTATACAGGTGTTAGCTACAATAACAACAACAATAATAATATAATTGCAAAGCATCAAACAAATAAGTAATCATTAACTTGTGCATTTTTGGTGGTTGTACGTATTTTATGCCACCTCATGATTAGTAACATTTAAAATAAATAGTTTTTATTTTATAAATCTATTTAGCCATTTAAACCCAGACTTCAGTAAATGTGTTATCTAGGTGAAGGGAAAAATAGTATCAGCTATATTAGGCTGAAAAGTCACTGGGCTGTTTGAGACGCCCGTTGCCTGAGCTAACAAGACTTCCCTAGAGTGGCAGCTGGGGATGGGTACAGACCCAGGCAGGAGCACTGCGGACATGAGAGTGGGCTGCTGCCTGGCTTTCGGGGGAGGTATCAGAGTCCCCTCCTGCTTCAGAGCAAATAGCAACAATCAGCCTGGTGTCTCGTATGCAATCAGAGGCCCTCTTCCAAGGCAGTTCTTGAGACCCACTGAACAGAAAGGTCCAACCCACCAGAATCACTGCCAGCCCCACACAAAGTTGAAAGGTAATCAATGTTCACACTTGGGGCCTGAATTAGTTTGCGGTGGCTGCAATAACAAAATACCACCGACTGGATGGCTTAAACAATAGAAATTTATTTTCTCACCGTTTTGGAGGCTAGCCATCCAAGATCAAAGTGTCAGCAGGTTTGATTTCTCCTGAGGCTCCCCCCTTGACTTGCAGCCGACTGCCCTCCCACTGATCTTTCCTCTGTGCGCACCCTGGTGTATCCCTGTGTGTCCAAATTCCCTCTTCTTAGATCAACAATGCTCATACTGGTTTAGGGTCCACCCTAAGGACCTCATTTTAATTTAAGTCACTTCTGTAAAGACCCTATCTCCAAATAAATCACATTCTGAGGTGCTGAGGGTTCAGGCTTCAATATATGAGTTTGGGGAGACACAATTTATCTCATAATAGGGTCTTTTCTCCTGTTATTTATCCCACCAGTTTCTTCCTTTCTATCAGGGTTCAAGTAGTTCCATGTATTTTCTTTCCCTGTTGGACTGCTAGTGCTCATTGCTTCTGAAGACTTCCTTAGAAATAGTTGTTTATGTACAAGTGTGCAAGTGCTTTGAAATCTAGATAGTGATCTGAAAATGCTAAGCTATTTGACTTCTATGAGCCTAAGCCTGGCAGTAGCAAGGACTGGACTGTTCCTTGAACTAAAATAAGACCACAAATTTGGACCCCATGCATATTTGGAAGATCTACAGATTCAGAGATCCAGTGTTTCCCAAATGGCCAGTGAGTGTTTTTGCAATGGGTAACAGATCCATTCAAAATGCAAGAGAGACAGATGAATGGCTTTTTATGTCACAGGCTATGAAAGTGAATTGATAATGATTTCAGATCCACATTGTGAAGAACCTTTAAGAAATGACCACTTAATTGAGTTTTGGTGTAGTATTAAGAAAGAATATATCCACAATGATCTGAAAAGGTTATTAAAATACTCGATCCTTTTCCAACTACATATCTTACAGAACCTGAATATTCTTCACATCCTTCAACCGAATAACATATTGCAATAGACCGAATGCAGAAGCAGATATGAGAACCCATCTGTTTCCTACCAGGCCAACCATGAAAGAGATTTGCAAAATTGCAAAACGATGTCATTCTTCTACTTTTATTTGTTTTGGGAAACAAGAGTTATTTTTTCACACAGAAATATATTACTTAGGACAATACAGAGTGGGCTTATTATTTTAAATAAATCAATACATATTTTTAATTCTCCATTTTAATTTTGAGTATGTTACTCATCAGTAGATAAAATCTACAGTCCACATCAACTAAGGCTCTTTGGAAGTATTCAATGCCACTTCAGAGTTTAAAGGGACACAGACCAAGAAGTTTGAGAGCTGCTATTTCATTTAAAGGAACTAGTTAGTATAAAGGCCAAGTTCATGCAAGGCAAATGCAGTGAGTTCTTGAGGTTGAAAAGAGACTGATGTTTCTCTGAAGAGGCGGCTGGAGAGGATGGTAGGAAGGCAACCTGGGCAGATTATAAAAAAGAAACTATATGTCCTAATCAAAAGTTTGAATTTCACTCTCCATAGTGATGGCTTTCCAACTTTTGTGACTATAACCCACGATCAGACATATATTTTACATTATAAGACAGTGCCCAAACACATGCATGTTCATACAGGTCAATGCGGCGAGTAGAGACTCACAGAGCAAGACCCTTACCAAATGTGGTGTACTCTGCTATTTTCTGTTATATTCTTAAAAGTTCAATTCAAGTCACTAATTTGAAGTCACAACTCATTAATAGCTTGTAACTTGTAATTTGTAAAACACTGGTCTGTGCAATGGAGAATAAAGGGGCAATAGATGTTTTCCCCAGAGAAATGGCATGATTGCATTTGTGTTTCGAGAGTCATATCGTGTGGAGGGTGGCACGTTCAGGAGACTGTAGTAATTGTCCAGAGCAGTTATGGTAAGAATCTGGCCTAGCCAGCGCACTGACAGGAGGGGCTGTCGGGATCGGAAGTGAAACTGATGTAGGGCTTGTGGAAGAAGATACATCCATGATGACTCCGAGGAAGCTGGTGATTTGGGAAAACTGTGCAGCTGCTGAGGCTATTAGCTAAAATAGAACATGCAGGAGGGTGACAGGCTGGCTGGGTATGGAGGTGAAGGCAGAAATAAACAAATTGGGTTTTGAGTGGGCTGGATTTCAGATGGTTGCAAGTCACTCAGGTAGCGATGCCCAAGAAGGGGATAGAAATTTGATTCTGTTGAAGTGGAAAGAAGTCAAGTCTAGAAATACAGAAATAAGTGACCCTAGGACTGCATGCTGAAGAGCTCTGTGTTAGTCCTCAGTCTTGTATCAACACTATAACCCGTGCTCTTCTGAAGACAAATAATATACTTTTTGTACCAGTTTATGCAAAATAGCTATGATCCTAGGAGACAGAGTACCACTAAAAACAATAAAACAAAAAGCATGTACCAGTCTTAAGTTTCAAAATAAATTCACAAAGGCCAGTATATTGTGACGTTTCCTCACCGTGGCTCAATGATACCAGAGAGGCAGCACATTTGGTCCTTGTCAAACGTGCTGCAGCACTGGGACATGTTACATACTGCTCAGAAAACCTTTTCATGACAATAAAACCTCAGCATGCAGGAGGCTATAAATACTTTATGAGCCAACTGTAAGAGAGTGCTACACTCATTTTTTGGTAGAGATCTAAGAAAGAAAGACACAAATGCCCACATTGTAGTATGAGTGGATAAATGTTAAATTCATAAGCATTCAAAATTCAGGGCACAAACCCCAATTCAATGTGTTTCCTTTTACGTGCCTCCGGAAAAACTTATTTATTTTTTACTAAATATGTATTTATTTAACTTAAAAAATCTTTGGTACAAAGCACTTTATTTAAAAAATACCAAAAGTCTTTATGATTGTTAAAAATGTGGCACTCATTTCTATGCATCCAGCCTATAGTGACGGAACTCAAGAATCAAACTGGAGAAGCATCCTTGTAAATACCACATACCACCTAAGGGACCAATTTAGCAATCAAACTTCCATCAGAATGTATCCATTACACCACATAGCTTTGGATCTGGGGAATTACATACATTTTATTCTATTATTTCATTAAGTACTGGGACGAAACTTTTTTTTTAACCAACATGAATTTAAAAACACACACACACACAAAACACCGTGTTATAGAAGCAAAGTTCACAGACTATGGAGAAGAAAAACAGATAAATAATGTGATAACTTCTATGAGAAGTAACACAAGAGTCAACTCCACCAGGAAATCTGGTTGTTCACCATAATCATCACATGTCTCAAAAACAGATTCATATGGTGTTAAACACATGCAAAATGTCTTGGATCACATATTGTATAAACAACACGCTGCTGCTGGTAAAATGTTGTTCCTTAATAACCTGCCTGAGCTGTTCAACGACCAAAAATTATTCCACAACCCAGACCTGTCAACACAGTGTTTATGCTTCAGTTTCGCTGACCAAAAGAGCCTGGATACATCAATGAAATGCAAGGCCGAGTCTGGGCGGATGTAGCACTTGAGGGCTTGCAAGTCATCCAAACATGGGGTCTGGAGGAAGCCGCCTATGGCTCACCCTTCAGGGAACACAGGGTACCTCGGTTACACGACAACAGTTAGCAGATCAGAGAAGAGATTCAAGACACCTTAAAGCTCATTCCTTACCCCAACACAATATTTAACTCAGCCCAAAACTAAGCAGCATTTTAAATTACAAGTCTGACTTCCTGTTTTGCAATTTTTAACGACCAGTTCTTGCCAGTGGGGTTCAGGTTATATGGTTGGTATGTCTACTTAGGTATTCTGTTTTATGCAACAGATAATTTCTAAAACTAGAGAAAAGGGTGAATTGCATTCTTATAATTCTATTAATACATCCTCCAATGACAAATGTCATCATGCTGGATTAAATTCCTCTAACTTTAGATTTCTCTATCACTACAGAAGGTCACCCTTCCATCACAGAGTAAATTGGCTGTCTTTCAACTTGAAATTCACCACAGAACCAAACTAGGTAAAAGAATTTGATAGATGGGTCCTTTATAAAGTGAAAAGTTTATAATGTTAATAATAATCATGTTCTTCTTATAGTCGTGGTGTGTTCATATATATCTTACAGCCATTTGCTAATTTGAAGAGTTTCAAGTTTTTTCATTCAACCTTTAATAAAATGTCTCAGCCACTGTGCTAAGTCTTAAGGTATACAAAATTTAAAAACATGGCTTTTACACTCAAGAATGTCAGATTTTAGAAGAAAGCACATTTGTAAACTAATAAAATATGAAATAGGCCATATAAAAAGTAGATACATGGTTCAGAAATAGAATATCTGAAAGACTGATTAACGAATTCCTCAAAAGACATAATCTACCAAAAACTCACACAAAGAGAAATAGATAACCTGAATAGGCCATTTTCTGTTAAATAAATTCAGTCACGTATTAATAATCTTCCAAAAAATTAAAACACTAGGTCTAGATGGTTTCACTGGTGAATTCTACCAAGCAGTGAAGGAAGAAATGATATCAGTTCTGTATAATCTCTTGCAGAAATAGAGGCAGAGGAAACACTTCCTAACTCATTCTATGAGGACAGCATTATTCTAAAAACAAAACCAGTTAAAGCCATCCCAAGAAAGGAAAACTAAAAACCAGTATCACAAAAATACTAAAATCCACAACAAAATATTTGCAAATTAAATCTAACAAATGTATAAAAAGAATTATACACCATGGACAAATGGGATTTATCCCAGGTATACAAGGTTGGTTCAACACTCAAAAATCAATTAATGGAATCCCTAATACCAAGAGGTTAAAAAATCATATGATTATATCAATGGATGCAGAAAGTGCATTTGACAAAATCCAACAGCCATGATAAAAAGTCTCAGCAAACTAGAAATAAAGAGACCTTCTTCAACTTGATAATAAACTTCTATCAAAAAAATCTAGAGCTAACATTAGTGATGAGAAACTATAGGCCTTCTCCTAAGATCAGGACCAGTCCAAAATGCCCCCTCATAACTCTCTATTCAATATCATGCTGTAAGTTCTAGGTAATGCAGTAAAATAAGAAAAGGAGATAAAAGGTACACAGATTAGAAAGGAAGAAATAAGACTGTCTTTGTTTGCAGATAACATGATTGTCTATGTAGAAAATACCAAATAATCAACCTAATAAGTCAATTAGTTGTGGAATTAGTAAGTTATTAGAACAAAGTTACAAGGTTAAATATACAAAATCAACTGCCTTACTATACACCAGCAATGAATAACTAGAGTTTGAAATTTAAAAAACAACACCATTTACATGAACACCAAAAAGAGAGAGAAATACTTAGCTGCAAATCTACCAAAATATGTATAAGATCTATATGAGAAAAACTATGAAATTCTGATAAAATAAATAAAAGATCTACATAAACAGAATAAATAGTCCATGATCATAAATATGAAAACTCAATATAATTAAGATGCCAATTCTTCCCAATTTGACCTATACATTCAATCCCAATCAAAATCCCATCAAGTTATTTTGTGGATATTAACAAAACTGATTCTAAAATGTATATGGAAAATCAAAAGTCACAGAATACCCAACACAGTAAAACAGTCTTCTCTTATCCACAAGGAATACATTTCAAGATTCCCAGTGGATGTCTGAAACCACAGATAGTACCGAACCTTATATATACTATATTTTTTCCTGTACATACATACCTATAATCAAGTTTAATTTATTAATGTTAGTGGTTACTGATGGAGAGGGGAAAAGGGCCGTTTCAAACATCTTCATTATAACTGCAATTATTATTTATAAAAATCTGATGCAAGTATGTCATAAAGCTAAGATTTTACTCAAACAGGTAGTATTTCTAGTCTCCATTCCTGCGTATACAGTTAAAATATTTAATACTATAAAATAATTTAAAAATAAGAACCAAGAGAGAATAATGAACATACTATGGCTGGTCCCAAGTGTAAATGGGATGAGAAATCTCTGGGAGAGGGGGGGTCAACTCTGAGCTGCTGGTAGGCAGATGGGAGAGGAGAAGACAGCAGGTCAGGAAGATGGGGAAGATTCTGATGTAAACAAAGGAGGAAGAGGAGATCTGGTCAAACCCAGGACTGGCCTTAGAAATCATAGTGACAGAAAATGGTTAGGTCCCTCTGGGGAGGACATCTGACACCTCAGAGGAGAGGCAGAGACGGGCAGGATATGAAGGGAACAGATCCCATCGCAAAGATGTTTGCTCTCTCCATGAAGGTGACCTAATGGCCAGGAGGAGTAGTTCCTTGTTTAGAGAGGACAACCTTGATGGTAATGATTTCAGACCTTAGGGAAATGACCCCTGTGGAGCTAGGGTTTATGACTCATGGCCCACGAAGGAGCCTCCAGGCTGGAGAACTTTGGAAAACCATTTTGTGAATGTGTGCAGCAGTCCAAAAAAAATGGTCCATAATGTTGACAATGTCCTTGAAGGAGTGTGGGAGCCCAAAGTTTAAGAACCACTGAGAATAGAAAGAGTACAAGAGTACACTCGAGGTTGGCAAAGGCTGCCCCCAAACCTTTTAGCAACCACTGATTGTGATTCTTTCGGCTGGGTTGACCATCACTAAAGGGCAGGAAGTCCCTGGGACAGGCAGGTGGTAGCAACATTTGCATCCAAACAAGCAGATGCCTGGATTCTGGACCCTTCAGAAATAGCTGGAACTTGGCTCTAACCCTATATCATCTTCAAAGGGGGTGGGGGGGGGAGGGAAGTCATTGTCCTTCTCTATTATTCCTCAGGAAAACAGAAGCATGCTCCATTTTATCTGCAGTTCGTACTACCCCTAAAGGGTCAACAGAGGAGAAACTGTATTTGATCACTACAGAGTTTTTTTTTAAAACCAAAACAAACCGACACAAGGTCAACATCAGAGTCCACATTCCCGAACTCCCGTTCAGCACTCTGAGTCCTGTGGTCTCTCTGGTTTCTATCTCCATGTTTCTTGGAATCTATAACCAACATTTCAATTAACTCCTGCACTCTGCACTTTGAGGCAAATCTGGTCGTAAGCAAAAACAACTTAAAATGTCTGAAGTCCTTACTCCCTTTTGGACCCTAAGCACCCACAAGGTGTCTGTCATCCCCCCAAAGTGAGTTAAAATGGCACTTCTGCTTATTCCAATTTTTTTTTATTGTAATTACAGATTAACGACTTCTGGTTTCCTTGCTTCTCACATTTTTTGCTCCTTTTAGTTCGCAAATGAGTTTTATTAAGCAGAACCTATTATAAAACAATGTAAAATTCAAGAACCTGGGATTAAGACGATTTTAATCCCATTGAGGATGGGCCAAATTCCTCAGACCAAAGGAAAAATCAAAATACGGCTTCTTAGACATTTCTACAAGTTCTTTTGTGATAGCACTACTAACCGATACATCCTTCCACATTATTTTTAAAAACCAGCTATAAAAATCCACTGAGTTAATATGATTAAATTATTTAGTAGTCCCTTTTTATCTAGGAAGCAATGTTTGCAATACATTTATAACAGAACCTCACAAAAATGGTTAAAAAAAATTACAATATTCTCGAAGTATGACTCCTGAATGCACAAGCACATTACAAATCCTGTTGGGGCCAGGCTGCCCTATGATTCTTGAGTCCAATGTGACCCTGCTTCCCGGAGAGACCCTATGGAATTCGGCTGTGACTTCAGCCTTCCCTCTGCCAAGCAGACAGAATGAATTAGGTGCAGCTCTGTTATAAATGCACTCCACCCGCGATGGTCTCCATAGAGTACCCACAGTGTAACTGCAATGTAAAAATGATTCCGCTTTCCAAAGTGTTTTCACTTCCCTTGAGCCTCTGCTTGCTTTCTCTCTCTCTCATTCCAATCCTACTTCCCAGTGAGAGAACAAATGTAAACAGGAAACCTAGAGTCAACAGTCTAAATGCATCGTGGTCGTCTTTTAACTGCAGGTATTCACATACTGAAGGGGCCCTTCATCCTGAGCTTCCTTCAGTATCATTTTAGCTTTGGTGCCGAGTCCATCTGAGCCTCCAGGCAGATAGCAAAGCCTACTGATGGGCGGGGCCTGGGGAGCTGCGGCTTTGGCATTGAGTGACAAAGCTGTCCAGCCTCCTTTTTCTGCTCTCTTGTCCCCTCTCACCACCACTTGCTATCTCAGATGCTCAGCAGGCTCTTGCTGCTCTGATCCTCAGCTGTTAGGAGGAAAGCATCTCATAGATGAATTTACTACAAGGTGTAGAGTGTGTGAAAGAACACGGGTGGATGTATTACAGAAAAACCGGAGAAGAACCAAGCAACGCTCTGAGAGTTTGGAGTTACACTTTATTCACCGCGGCGGGCTCAGGGAAATGAGTCCAAATTCTAAGCAAAGCTACAAGCAGAACTTCCCTTTTTATGGAAGAGCCAGTCCTTTGTGTGCTTGCTGGTGGCCCTGAAAACTACACAGTTCTATCCAATTAAAAAATGCACCTGGCATGGCATTGGGTGTATCTAGTCTCTGGCCTACAAGGTCAGACAGCCAAGTTTATCCCCTCATTATTCAAGCAGGCCAGAAAGCAAAGGTTTTTGGTTTTTTTTTAGAATAAGAGGCCATCTAAAGAATAGCAGAGAATTCCAAACAGTTTTACAAAATAGGGGTTAGCCTTCACATTCCCCCCACCTTGTGCAGACAAACTGGAGGGGTTAGCTCTCAGGTCACGGAGAAGAGTGACTAGGGAAAGTTACTAAACCTCTCTGAGAACTGGATTCTGCATCTGTATGAAGGGGAAACATGGGGCCGCCAGGAGAATGCGCTGGGTTTTACCATCTTTCCCCTCCTTACCTACGTCCAGAGTTACCTCCCACAAGGGCTTGTCTTTTAAAACAGGCCATATGAAGAGAGCAAGGTCTAAGTGGAAACAATGAATTTCTAAAAAGAGGGATTTAGGCCCTTAGCACCCAGCTCAAGAGATGTTTTGGGTATGGCCATTGCTCTCCTGATCCATCGAGCTGCTCAGCACTGGGCTGAGGGCGATGGTTAGAAGACAGAACGATCATTTCCAAATTTCTCAACGTCTAAACAAAATTAATTCTAAATTCCTATTTTACAACAGCCAGCTTCCCAATTGTGGGGATAAAAAAAAAAAAACCGCTGTTCTTCCACAGATGGGTTTTATGATATGTGGTGAGCATGTTTTAGAAGGAAGTGCTGGGTGCAATGCAAACCATTACAAATGAAAGCCTTTCTTGCAGCATTTGTTCGGTGACTGTTCTCTTTACTTGTCTAATAATTTAGGTTGCATGAAGCTAAATCTGCGTATCTAAACTCCACATCAGTGAGTTTGACACCATTGTGGTTCTTAGACATTTTTAACACCCGTTAGTGGGCGGATTTTAAAAGATTTCATAGAGCGGTGTGTCTGCCCGGCTC
>NW_006293313.1:1293720-1312437 GCF_000327345.1 Myotis davidii | reverse complement strand
GAGACTCTTTCAATCTATTATTTCTGTCTATTTCTATATCCATATTAGATTGCGCCCTATACCCCCCATTCTTCCTTTGTCCTCTGCAGGGATTTGGGAAGCCAGAGCAACATTCGCCAAAAAGGTTTTTCTTTCTCATAAGACAGAACCTTCCAGAAACATTTAAATGCATGCCAAGAAAAAAATGAATAAATTGTAAAAATTCCTTAATACAAACTAGCAAATTTTTGTTTTAATGGTGGGTTCCACCCTAAAATATACAACAAAGCTCCGGTCTATAGCAGTAGTAACCAATTATGGCTTGAAGTATTAATGCCCCTCCCAACAGAGAGATTCTTCAGTCATGAGAATACTTGTGTATTATATTGCTTGAAATATAAATTCTTTTCCTTTCCCTGACCTTAAACATCATTTTTAAAAACCTCTCTGAGCTGCAGGATGATTCCTTTCTTTTGTTAATTTTTCTTTCTCATTAAGTGACTGTGAATTCCCCAAGGTCAGGGACTGTGGCAAAATTCACTTTGCATTCCCAGCACTTGTCACAGTGCCATCCAAGAGCCTTCTGCATGCAGGCAATATGTGTGTCTTCCGGATTCAACAGTGAACCACAGAGATAAGGCTCCTGGCCTCCTGGGTCTTACACGAGGGAACAAATAAACAAATCACAATTACATATTTAAATAAGTGCCCCCCCCCCATAAGGAAGGAGGTGCCATGAGAGAGCATGACCACAGAAGTCTAATGTCGGCTAGAAGGGAAAGTCAGAGAAAGCCTCCCTGAGAAAGGTCACATTTCTATTGAATCTCAAGGCTGAAAGGATACAGGTCCTAAAGTGGGAAGGAGCTTTCCTCAAAGGATCAGTGGGGAAGGGGACTGGGGTCAAGAATGGATCCTCTTAATGTGGGGAGAGGGTGGGCAAGGAAGTGCTGATGAAAGCAAAGAGGTAGGAAGGGAACAGGAAGTGGACTGTATCCTAAGTGCATCTGTGGCTACTGGGACATTTTAAGCAAGAAAGTGACAAGATCTGATTTATGCTTTTAAAAGATTGCACTAGAAGCTGCATGTGAAAATGTACTGAGGGACAGAGTGGAGGGAGACAGGGCATGCAGCCATCTAGATGAGCCATGCCCATGGCCTGGACCAGGCTAGTGGCAGTGGGACCACAGAGAGGGAGGTGGACTTGAGATATATTTTCAGATAGAATCAGCAGAAATTGGTGATAGATAGGAAAAGAGTGGAATGGGGGAGGACTGAAGATGATTCCCAGCTTTTTGGCTTGAATAACAACACAGATAACGGTTGTGGTTTCCAGATGGAGAAGACAGGGCTGAGCTGATTTGGGAGAGAGTGGGAGGGAGGAGTAGCGAATTTTGCAGGGATGCAACAGTAAACATAGCAACCTTCACAACATGCAAAGTGAGCAGGACAGAGATCCTAATTCTATTATACAGAGTGAAAGTAGGCTCTCAGAGGTGAAGCAACTAAACCAAGGTCAAACTACTACCAAGTGGTACAACTGAGTCAAGAATCCAGATTTTGCCGTTATTGTTGTGGTGGTTGTTGGCTTACGTACTGGTCTAGTGACTTCTACTACCCTGTTCTCATTCTCTAGCAAGAAAATAGTTGATGCATTACCAAATAATTGGCAATGATTTTAAGCAACTAATGTGTTTTACCATTCAATTAATTGAAGATTTTATCATCTGCCAGACCAAGCACATTCCTAACTAAAATTGTCCATAAATTGTTGCTGTATTTGGGTTTTGAAAACCAAAATCATTGCATTTTTCTTAAACTGCCACACAAATAATTCTGGAGTAATTATTTACCAACATTTTACTTAAGACATCAAAATTTATGTTGACTGTTTCAAAAAAAATTTTGGGGTAATATTGGATATTTCTAGTATTGTGAATTATATATTCACAAGGTGTGTAAAATCAATACATGTAAGTTTCCCAAGGAATTACTTGCTTTTGGAGCCAAAACTGGCTAAGTGCAATCGATCACTATTGGGTAGTACATGCAGACAATATGGAGGGGAGTAACATGCATGGTACAGAGGTAGTGCTGTATGTGTACATACAGTTATTAAACACGCGATTGATCTTCTCATCCACTCTCCCCTCTCTGGGCCCATCACTTCCCACTAACACCTGGCATGTGGCACAGAACAATGCCTTTTTCCACCCAGGTTCCTTTGGTAAAGAAAATGAGGAAGTGGACTAATTCCTTTTTAATGGAAATTATTTCCAGTAATTATAATATTAAAATTAGGCTTTAAATTGAATAATTACCCTTATGAATGAATGATATTAGATAATGGATGCTTATGCTCAAAACGAAGAGTAAGAACATTGAGAAGTGGGGTCCTTAACACGTTAAGCACCCTGTCAGTCACCGGTGACTGACACTATACTTTCCATCCGGAAGAGAAAACAGGCTGGGTGCTTATCATGCTAATCATTCCTAAAATGGGATAAAAAGTTGGTGTTTACATTTTCTCTACTTTTTTTTTCTCTTTCTGAAAAAAATCAAATCTTGAGACTGCCTGGTGTAGCTCGGAATTCTGGAACTCTGAGGCAGAAAAAAGAACAGGCGGTCTTGAGTTGCTTTACCTTAATGAGTACTTCTAAGCTGGTTCACTACAATTTAACTTCCCCTTTATTTTTGTTTCTTATACAGAGCAAAAGAAAAGCAAGGCTATGGAAAAAAGCTCCTTTGTTGAAATTAGTTGGACTTATAGTTGGATTTGTTTTCTAGGAAATGTTCTTGACATGTAAGTGAAAAGTGTCTGATTGCTTCACCTCTGGTCCATTTAAGATACATAAGGAGGGGTAGGGAGGAGATAACTGTAATACTACCAACAATCCTATCTCATAAAAGACAAAAGGGTAATTAACCGTACCTTCACTACACTTCCTATTGGCTAATCAGTAAGATATGCAAATTAACTGCCAACCAAGATGGCGGCAGGCAGCCACGCAGCTGAAGTGAGCAGGAGGCTTGCTTGCTCCAGTGATGGAGGAAGCCAAGGTTCCCTGCCTGCCGTGGCCCAGCTCTGAGCTCCGAAAGCGATAAAGAAACACCTGGGGGGATTTAACTTTGTATAATTACTGTAGTGTTAACAAAGATAAACATTAAACAAATTGAAGTACAAATTGGCAGTTACAAAATAGTCACAGGATATACAGTACAGAATAGGGAATATAGTCAATAATCTATATATATAAAAGACTAAGCGACCAGCCGTTAACTATGATGCACACTGACCACCAGGGGCCAGACACTCAATGCAGTAGCAAAAACAACAGGCATGGATACATGGAACAGACTGATGAATCTCAGAGGGAGGGGAGAGGGTGGGAAAAGGTTAACCAAAGATTTTATATGCATATGCATACTAGAGGCCCTTGGCCTGGCCTGCGGGGACTGGGCTGAAACTGTCTCTCTGACATCCCCTGTGTAGTCCCAGATTGCGAGAGGGTGCAGGCCAGGCCGAGGGACCCCACTGGTGCACAAATCCATGCATTGGGTCTCTAGTCTATATATATAAAAGCCTAAGTGACTTAACGACCAAATGACTGGTTGACCAGTCATTAAGATGTGCACTGCAGATGCTCAACACAGGAGCTGCCCCTTGGTAGTCAGTGCGCTCCCACATCCAACCTCCCATGGTCCCTCCCCCTGGCTGGCCTCCCGGGGCCCTGATCAGCCTCATCGCCAGCCAGGTTGAGGGACCCCACCTGTGCACAAATTTGTGCACTGGGTCTCTAGCAAAAAATATATTTAAAAATAAAAAATATATATGGTTGTTGGACACCAACATGCTCAGGTTCTTATTCAAAGCAACCTTATCCCTAGTTTCTCTCATTCCAATACTGCCAGGTCCTAAATTAATTTCATGCATGCAATGTCCATATCACCTCCATTTTTATGCTCTGGTAAGCTAAACACCTTAGAGAAAAAAAAATTTTTTTTTCTCTTTGGCTCCTCTGGCTGATCTTGAACTAATAAAAAAAAAAATGCATAAATGCTCACGTACTTCTCTTCCCTCTTAATCAGACTTTACCTCCCACCTTAAAGACCTCTTCCATGCTAGTCAATTAATGTTGCCCATTTCTAATGGGAAACAGTTACAGTCTACAACAACTCAAGATTCAAGAAAATCCACACTCTTAAACACCCTCATGGATTATCTTCAAATGCACTGGGTAAAGTAGTGGCAACAGCTACCAAGAACAGCCATAGGCAGACTGGGCTATCAGCAGCCAATGAGTTAATTACAAAACAAAGGCATTAGGGATATACATGATTCTGTTCAGCCTGGCTCTGCCTATTCAGTTTCAGTCAGAGACCACAACTTCTTTCAAATAACTTCAGTTTATTTTTGTGGGGGAAAAAAGTCCTGTGTTCAGACAGGATATGGGGGAGGAGTTAAAGGCTGATGTTTTACACATGCACATCTGGATGCGGTTCAATTATTCCCCTTAAACATTCCCCTGGTTGTTTTCATTTTGCTGCATGCCTTGGCATTCATAAATTTGAGAGATTAATTGTGTCAGCAGTCTGCAGGCCTGGAACTGGGCACTACTTTAATAGCAATACGTCTACAAAACAACTCTATGGAGAAATGCATTCACATTTTTTAAAAGGAAAGCACAGCCACATATTTCATTTCTGTTTAATTTTGTGGCACTGACACTGTACATAAAGAGAGCAGTGTAATCTTTCAGAAAACTGCCTCGCTAGCAAGATACATACATACATATATATATATTAACTCCACTATTGTAAAGCATAAGAAAGAATTTGTCAAGAATACAATGGCAAGTTAGCGGCTGGGCATTTGTGTTCCTTGTTTTCATCTGGTCATTTGGAGAGGAGTATCAACAAATTGCATCCTTGTCCTGGAAATGTCCAACAATTATGATCACCTTTGCCCAACGAACAAGTTTATCTTAGAGATGGTGAAAAAGCATCTTTTTAAATTATTCTTTGAGAAGTCTCACATGCTTTCTAAAACTACTCTTCTAGAATAAATGTTGTGTTTCCCCACTCCCAAATCCATATATTGACCCCTAATCGCCAATATGATGGTGATCAGCAGGAGTAACCTTTTGGAAGGTATTGTGTCGTCGTGAGGGTAGAGCCCTCCTGAATGGGCTTAGTGCCCTGTGAGGACACAGGGAGAAGACGCCATCTGTGAACCGGGAAACAGACCTCCCCAGACACTCAATCTGCTGTCCTTGCTCTTGGACTTCTGGCCTCCAGAACTGTGATAAATGAATTTCTGTTGATGATAGCCAGCCAGCCTATAGTTTTTGTTGTATGTATAGCAGCCCAAACACACTGAGACCAGTACTATATGAAAAGTAAAACTTGACACTCCTGGCCTTGATGTTCAGGCATCACAATCTAGATCATCACAACCTGTGGGTTGCGACCTCTTTGGCGGTTGAACGACCCTTTCACAGGGGTCGCCTAAGACCATCCTGCATATCAGATATTTACATGACGATTCATCACAGTAGCAACATTACAGTTATGAAGCACAACGAAAATAATTTTATGGTTGGGTCACAACATGAGCAACTGTATTTACAGGGCCAGAAGGTTGAGAACCACTGGTCTAGATTAAGAGTCAGATGAAGGAAGAGCCCCGAGTCCCGGAGTTTGGCATTGTGGCTGCACCAGGTAGGCATGTGCTCAGTAAATGCTGGCTGACAATGAAAGAACTATTTTTAAATGTTGGCAAATAGACAGCTTATTCTTGTTTGATGTAAGCTTGGATTACACACATGACTAGGAAACAAACACACAAGGCATTGGAGAAATAGGAAGCATTCCTCTAGGTAATAATTAGAGCCCAAATAACTGGTATAACATCTCTGCAGAAAAAGGCAGAAGGAAACTTTCCATTTCCTCTCCTGTGTTTCTTTAGGTATGCTGTGCAACGGGAGGTTTCCCTAAATCAAACTGTAATCTAGCAATAAATTCCTAGTCAAATAAGCAATGAGTGTGTAGTTAATGCATGGATCCCCTTGTCCCTAGACCAGTGGTTGGCAAACCGTGGCTCACGAGCCACATGCGGCTCTTTGGCCCCTTGAGTGTGGCTCTTCCACAAAATACCACGTGTGGGTGCACAAGTACAATGCGATTGAAACTTCGTGGCCCATGTGCAGAAGTCGGTTTTGGCCTGGGCGAGTCTATTTTGAAGAAGTGTGGTTAGAAGTGGGGGGTGTCGATCAATCAGGTGACAGGAGACACGGCGCAGGCGGGCTGCGGTACATTGTTTTGAGGTATGTTCGCTGAGTTGGACCCCTTCCAACTCTCCCATCCACAATGGTCTATCTGAAACAAGTATACAAGATGAGTGTGGATGGGAGAGTTGGAAGGGGTCGACCTCAGTGAACGTACCTCAATCATATTGAGGACGTTTTTAGCAAAGGCCGGCTTAGGAGTACCCTAATTAAGTTAATAACAATGTACCTACCTATATAGTTTAAATTTAAAAAATTTGGCTCTCAAAAGAAATTTCAATCGTTGTACTGTTGATATTTGGCTCTGTTGACTAATGAGTTTGCAGACCACTGCCGTAGACTGTATCTATCACAATTTTTTATGTAGATATATCTGAAATTTGCTCAGAAAATTCATATTCTCCTTTAGCCTCAATTTCCTCTCCTGTAAAATGGGGTGAATAACATCAGCCCTACCTACTTCGCAGGGTGGTGGTAAGGACTTTATGAATGAGCAATCAGAAACCCAGGAAGCACAAACCATTATTAGACTCCAGGTAACATTGCTAACCATGCTATACTGGAATTAGCTCACCCACACTAACTGGTAACAAGCTCACAAACTGTTCACCACAGTAAGGTGACAGAGACCTGGTCACAGAAGCAATGCTGCTTTGAAAACAAGGCAGATGGGACTCAGTGACATGACATGATTTGGTACAGTATTTACAGGTACAGTTATGTTTTATTTAGCAAGTTGATTTTCATTGGACTTATATCTAACTAATTGTATGCTCCAGCTTTGGGTCCAATTCCCTGCTACATACACTGCAGGCAAACAGCTAATTCATCTCTCAGAGCCTTCGTTTGCTAGCATATTGAAGGGTAATAACACCTCCTGAAAGGTTATTATGAAGATTAAGAGAAGAGATGTGAAGAAGTATTTCTCTGTAGTGGCCACCTACTACTTACTGGTTATCAATATATATAAAACCCTAACATGAAAATAGGCCGAATGGTGGAACAACCGAACAACTGAACAACTGGTCGCTATGACATGCGCTGACCACCAGGGGGTGTGTGCAGAATACGGCGGGCGTCAGCAGCACGCAGCAGAACATGGAACATGGCAGGCCATTGGCCACATCGGGATGGTGGAGCAGGTGAGTGGGGGCGCCAGACCAAGGCGGGGTGCTGGTCGCTGTCATTGGGGCAAGCCTCTGGTGGTTACTGAAAATTCTTTGCTCCCATGTGCTTCAGTCCCGCCCGGCGTTCACACCCACTGCCGGCACCTGGCGCTGGCCCTGATCGCTCAGCACCATTGGCAGGTGCAAGGCTCCTGGCAGACGAGACCAGGGACCACAGCAGGAGGGGATGGGCGGGGGGCACAGAGGAAGGGCCGAGACCCACCCCTGTGCCCACAGCAGCCTTTCAAGGTGCACGAATTTGTACACTGGGCTTCTAGTATCTAAAATATTATTTAACCCATATTTCCAAAATTTTGCTGGGAAAATAAGTCCTCAATTAAATAAGGCCACAAAGAATGCAAATGATTAAGTATTAGCATCATTAAACATATGTATATTGGTAAATATTGCCCATACATACATTTTTCTTAGAATCAGTTATACAGAAGCTGAAATAAACCACAGCAAATAATTTCTTTCTTTTTTTAATCTTTATTGATTGATTTTTAGAAAGAGAGAGAGAGAGAAATATCAATTTGCTGTTCCACTTATTTATGCATTCATTGGTTGATTCCTGTATGTGCCCTGACCTTGGCATATCCAGACAATGCTCTAACCAACTGAATTACCCGGCTTAATCCTCAGCTTCATCCTCTTTTCAAAGACATCTTGAATGCAGCAGTTGTAATATTAATTTAATAGGATAATGCTTTCAATCATTTGAATAATAATGGCAAATAAAATTAATACTTACACGATCCATTAACTTTCAAAGCATGTTCACAGCTATTATTTTATTTTGGTTTTCCCAAATGACATTGTGAGAGTATTAAAATAATCTTGGATTCTACATCTGATTAAACCTAGTGGGAGTAACAACCTGTCAAAATTGAAACCCAGCAGGACTAGTCAGAAAGCTGTGCAAGACCACCAGTTCCAAATTCCACCTCATCATACATTAACCAAAGGTCGCAAATGAGAATCAGGTACCACTGGTAATAAACAAAAATTCTGAATTCCGGTCCAGACAGGGGGTGCTTTATATTAATGCAAAATTAGACGTGACAATCTGAAAGTGGGCTCTACAAACCCCCAAGTCTAGCTTTGTCCAAAGCACACACTGATAACTACTCTTCATGTCCTGATAGACAATACATTCTCAGCCGGCGGCTCAAAGCACTCCTTATATTTTAGGAAGAAGGAGATTGCTATTTTGGCTCTGTTCTATGCACTGAGACATAAAGTGATATAGCCAGACCCAGGGAGCTAGAAGAATGACTTAGTTAGATTCTGTTGGTTTCATTTCATCTCCAGGTCACCCCTTACACCCCTGTAATCTGGCTTCTATCCTCACTGTCATTTTTGACAATGAAATCCTAAATATCACCAATGACCACCTAATGATCATTCCCAGTGACCTATCCTTCCTTTTTCTCACTGGTATCCCCTTAACATCAATTTGATGCTGTAGTAAACCAGGGTGTTCCCTGTTCTCTCCCCTGCCCTCCCCTTCCCATCACTCTCCCCCGCTCTCTCCCTCCCTCGCTCCCTCCTCCAATCATGGCTTACACTATTTACAATCCTTTTTCTCCATCTGCTTCATCTCTGTTCGTTCCCACCCCTTGGGAATTCTCGATGACTACCTGCAATGTGGGAGGGGGTTGTGCAAGAGTGTACAGGGAGATTGTTGGGGACTGGATACCACAAAACCTGTCTTCCACCTTTTCCTGACCTTGAACACACTTTGATGTTTTCAGCTGGACTTGTGCAAGTTTCACTTACCATTAAAGTACACCTTATATGCAATTAAGCAAGTATAGGAAAATCTCAATGGTAGTGGTCAAGGGTATACAGGTCCTCACTGCAAAATCCTTTTACCTTTTGAATGTTGGAAAATTTTCATAATAAAATGGGAGAAAGGTCAACCTCAGCTCCCAGGTCATTCATGACCTTCTTTCTCACTATCAGTTCTCAGAGGATTCTCGTTCTGCCAATCTGTGTTTGTTTGTTTTTTTGTACTTATTATGTACTAGTATTTGACTCACTTGCTTTCAAATCAGCTTTTTCAAATCAGTCACGGACATTAAATACATGAACAGATACTTCCATATGATACTGTTAGTTGTTCAGGAAATAAGAACTACACCTTACACCTTTACTCAATTTCCCCGTGGCACAACTGGCAACTACAGTGAGTACTTAGCAGTAGGGTTCATGTCACTAAAGGATATGATTTCCCTGCTATACCAGTTTACCTGGAACTACTTTTAGAAATTAAAGAGGAAAATAAGAGTGCACAAGCAATGGATAAGAGGATTGGTGTTTGGAAATAAAGACAGTATTGATTCATAGTCAGTATATTGTTATTTTTCCAAAGGTGGGAATACATCTGTACTGATCCAGCTATGCTCTTCACTTTGTCTCTCGTGTGACCAATAACAGCAACGTGGAGGACGCCTGAGCAGTCAGGAGAGAAAGTGTGTGTGGCAATGAAACCATAGATTGTTACTATGAATGTAATTCCCTTATGTGGCGATTGTCTTATTAGAATGCAGCATGCTTTAATGAACTGAATTTACTCCACATGGAATACAGTAATAATTTTTAAAAATCAGTACTTCCACAGCTTAATGATGATCTCACTATTTTAAGTGTCTCTTCTGGGAAAATATAAAGCACCTTCAATAAATGGCACCTTCCTGATCTGTGTATGAGTTCTCATTCAGAAAATGTGCCTTATCATCCATAATGAATGCTTATTTTAAGAACCTTTAATAATGCAGAATAAAACTGAAACACAACACTATCCTTCAACCACTTAATGAAAACACAAAACAAAATGAAAAGTAAATGATCTGTTTGCAACCTCTGTATCACCCACAGGACCGTCTACTGGCCTTTCACTAGACACTGCACTTGACACTCACGCACTTTTTTTCTAATATAACAGCGGTTCGCAACCTGTGGGTCGCGCCCCCTTTGGGGGTCGAACAACCCTTTCACAGGGGTTGCCTAAATACATCCTGCATATCAGATATTTACATTACGATTCATAACAGTAGCAAAATTACAGTTATGAAGTAGCAACGAAAATAATGTTATGGTTGGGGGTCACCACAACATGAGGAATTGTATTAAAGGGTCGCGGCATTAGGAAGGTAATGGGCACTGTTAAGGTAAATGGACAAGTAATAGTAAACAGTAAGAAAGGGTAGCATCCACGACACTAACTCTAAGTATAACACTAAGGCATTTGTTCAAAAATGTCAGCCAAGGAAGATAAATCATCAAGGTGTACTTGTCAGTCCCTTCTAAACCAAACAGTAAAAATCAAGTTGGTGTCCAAGTCCCAGGTGCTGCCAAGAGAAAAAAGTCTTTTTGGTCTCTAATATTCTCTATTCACTTACGGGTGTGTTTATTTCAAAACAGAGCATATTCACTTGACGATGGACCCACAGTAGAGTAGGAAAGGTCCTAAAGCCTTGTATTTCAGATTTAAACTTAAGCTCCTTAATTTATATTTCCTTCCTGAGTTGATGGGCTTGAGCCCAGGGGAAAAAAAGGAAAAAAAAACAACAACCTCATTCTATACTAAATCATCAAATATGTTTAAGGTTCAACTACAATACTTGTAGGAAATAGTCTTTAATATTTGAAAGCATAATAGTCTCCCTTCATTTTCCATAGAATGTATGCTATGAAGAATTGTATCATTTTAAATACTTCTAGTCGGTAAAATCAACAAAACTAAAATTTTCCTTAGACTGTAAGGTTATGGCACCATTATTGCCTCATCATGATTTCAAGGTTGGCATTTACGACACTAATTTCCTCTTAGGTATATGGATTCTAAATACTGTGGTGCTAACTTGGTCCTGAACATATGACCCAGAAAACTTAACCTGAAGGTATCATCATTTCAGGATGAAAAAGTTTTTCTGTTCTCAGAGGATTCTGAAATTGTAGACTTAGCAAAGTTAGTGAATATCCCACCTTTGAAAGGCAAACATAAAGGCTACGGAATTACCTTAACTGTTAACTCTAACTTTAATACAACAGCACCCTTCCCACCCCCCATTATCCTCAGTTTCACTTTCTGCAGTTTCAGTTACCCAGTCGGAAAATATTAAATGGAAAATTCCAGAAATAAACAATTTATGAATTTTCAATTGTGCACCATTGGGAATAGCATGATAAAATCTTACACTGTCCTGCTCCATCCCACCCAGGACATGAATCCTCAGTTTGTCCAGTGTGTCCACAATGTAGACACTCCCTACCCATTGGTCACTTAGTAGCCACTTTATCAGATCTACTGTCACAGTCTTACAGAAACCCTTGTTTTACTTAATCATGGCCCTAAAGATCAGAATTAGTGATCCTGGCAATTCGCATATGCCAAAGAGAAGTCAGAAAGTGTATCCATATGGAGGGGGGAAAACATGGTATATAGGGTTTGGTACTATCCATGGTTTCAGGCATCCACTAGGGGTCTAGGAACGTATCACCAGCTGGTAAGGGGGGACTGCTGCTCATTTAATCACAAGTAAATCTAACCATAGTTTCACTCCCCTTGAATTTACCCTGATATCATTCCTTGGACTGACTTTTCCCTGGTTAGCTTCAGGATTCAAAGCTCTCTTTTGAGACCAAGTCCTCTATTTTCAATTGGACATCTCCTCCTGGATGGCTCATATATTTGTGAATCTTGACGTGTCCCAAACTGAAATAATAACTGTTCCTAACATCCCTCCATGACCTTCTGGATTCCTTCTTGGTCATCGATACTGCCCCTCTGCCCACTTGCTCAAACAAAAACTTTACAATAATCCCTGACTCTTCTGTCTCTCAACTCCCTCATCCGACTGCTCATAAAATGCCTGTCAATTCTTCCCCTTGAACATTGCTCTTCCTCCATCTTCACTGTCAGTGCTTTAATTCTGGCATTCATCTCCCTCACCACAAATATATTCACTTCTTAAAGGTTCTCCCTATCTCCAGCATTTTTGTCAATTTAATCCATCCTCCACACCTCTACTAGAACAATGTCTCTAACACACAAGCCTAATTACATTGTTTTCTGGCTCAAGCCACTTCAAGAGCTCTCACCACCTCTAACCAGGGCTCACCCTCTTTTTACGGGCATAGCTGTACCCTGAAATATAGGTACTATATCACATATATCAAGCAAAAGGCTGGCAGAAATCAGAACAGCATGTATTCACAGATGTAGCAAAAATTAAAATGTGAATTCTTGGAAGCCATCTTAGAAGGGCGTGGTCCTTCCCACTGGGCAGCAGCAGCACCCAAGTTATGAAGCACTTAGCAGAAGGATCAAGTTTCAACGGGCTCCCTACCGGTTCCTCTTTATATTCCACACAAGTTTCCCATCACTCTTCTCAAGGCACTCTGTTTGTTCATTCAACAAATATTTACTCATTCATAAACAGCAAGCACCTGTGATTTGCCATGCACCAGGTCTGTCCTCCAATGACATGTAGAGTTCCCTGAACACACTCTTTCCTGCTCCTAAGCCTCTAGACTTGAGATTTCTTGTGTCGGAATACAATTCCACATCCTCTCTTCTTAGCCTCCCTCTACAACGGACAGAACAAAGACGCAAGAAACATTGAATTTATAGGATTTTTTGGCACCGCCCTATTTATTTACATCTATCATCTGGATGGACACAGAAATCAGGATAACTCAAGATGACTACACAATAAATATTGGTTAAGTCAATTTGACAAACTGTTCAATATTGTCATCGGCAACTCTTCTATCCAGGGTTGAAATTGGCACATTTTCCAAAGTATGCTTTCATCTTCTCACTCACCACCAAGAAAAAACTGAGGTGGACAGTACACAGCTCCATTTTAAATGGAGAATGACAAGTAATTAAGAATTTCAGACAAAATGCACAGGCCATTTATTTCTCTTCCTTCTACAGATTTTTACTGCCCCCAAAGGTCAATTTTGACTGGGTAACCTCATTCTTATATTCTACTCATATATTTTTATCATATGACATTAAGTTCTTTTTTAAATCCTCACCTGAGGATATGTTTGTTGATTTTTAGAGAGAGAGGCAGGGAAAGCGAGAAAAACATCCATATGAGAAAGAAATATAGTTCGATTGCCTCCCATATGTGCCCTGACCAATAATCAAACATGCAACCTTTTTGTGTATGGAACAATGCTCCAAACAACTGAGCCTCCCAGCTAGGGCAACATTAAATTCTTTGTTTGAATAATATTTAAGTAATTATTTGCTAGTATGATCATAATGAGAAAGAAATAATTGTTATTTATATGCTCCGAAAAAGTCAAAAGAGCTGAACTTCAATAAAGACGATAATACAAAGTAAGTACGAGGGGGAAGAATCATTATCACAAGTTAATTCATACCAGTTATAAACTCTCCTCTATTTGAAATTACGGACTGTTCCTCACAGCTTCCTCTGGACTCATTAGAGCAATTAGAGGTATGTCCTGTGAGGCGCAAAACTAATCCATCACTACTTCTCAGAAGTTGTATTGAAAAGAAACAGAAATATCAGACCAGAATATACAAATTGTGAATTCAATAATGGGCAGAAGACAGAACACCAGGCTGATGAAAAATAACATTACTATTCTGAACAGTGTAGAAATACCACCTCCCTTAGCCTTTTTTTGGCTAATTTTAGATTAGCATAAAATGAAGACAGGGCGTTGACCTGACCAGGAGTTACTCAGGAATTCAGTTTTCCTTCTTTGTGATTTGGTCACAAAAAGATACAAATGCAACAGCCTTCCTCAAATGTAGGCTCTCCAGGAATTCGTGTCAGGCTAGATGGCCAGGTTGAGGAGGTTGGACATAAAGAATGCTGGCTCAGCCCTAGTTGGTTTGGATCGGTGGATAGAGAGTTGGCCTGCGGAGTGAGGGGTCCCGGGTTAGATTTCAGTTAAAAGCACATGCCCAGGTTGCAGGCTCGATCCCCAGTAGGGGGCGTGCAGGAGGCAGCCGATACATGATTCTTTCTCATCACTGATGTTTCTATTTCTCCCTCTCCCTTCCTCTCTGAAATCAATAAAAATATTTATATTTTTAAAAAGAATGCTGACTCAAATGTTCCCTGGCTCTTTCAGCCAGAAAAACGAAACAAACAATATTGTGGTATACCATTAATGAATTCTAAAGAAATCACACCAAGGTGACTGTCTTTAGAATCCTTATATAATAAAAGCCCAGCGACCAAAACGATGGAATGACCAGAACGACCAGAGACCAGAAGGACTGTGGCCCCTCAACCCAGCTGGCCCTGCCCCCCAGTGGGGACCCCCACCCTGATTGAGGGTACGGCTCACCTGCAAACCACCCTTGCCCCAGCTGGCCCCATCCCCCAGCGGGGACCCCTTATCCCAATCCTGAGGGCAGGCTGGCCGGCCCCACCCGTGCACAGGGCCTCTATCCCATATAATAAAAGGGTAATATGCAAATTGATCCTAACGGCAAAATGACCAGAACAACCACTAGACCAGTCACTATGAGGCGCACTGACCACCTCTCGGTCCCTTTCCCAACCAGCAGGCTCTGATTGCCCAATGGCGAACAGGGAACTGGGGGTAGGTGGTAGGGGATGTGGGTGGCACCAGGCCAAGGCCCCCGCCCTGCCAGAGGGCAACCTGTGGCAGGGGTGGGGTTGGCAAGCAGATGGGAATGGCTGACCTCTTGGTCCCTTCCCCCGGCCGTCAGGCTCCAATCACCCAATGGCGAACAGGGAACCTGGGGTGGGTGGCGGGGGAGGAGGGGTGGCTGCGGGCAGCTGGGGAAGATGGGCCTGATCGCAGGCCAGACCTAGGGACCATACCTGCACATGAATTTCCTGAGCCGGGCCTCTAGTATAATTATAATAGTGACAATGACCACAGCAACACTGGAACCCTTACTATATTCCCTATGCTATGTTATGAGTTTTACATATATTGTCTCACTTAATCCCATTTTCATTCACATGTTATAGATATGAAATAGAGATTGAGGCCCCAGGTCTCACAGCTAGTAAGTGGCGGCCTCACTCTAAAGTTGGCCCCACTCACCTATACCCTGCCGGTTAGCTGCTAAAAGTCTGAGCCCAGCACACCTGTGTTCAAATAGCAGTTTTGCCATTTATTAGCTGTGAGACATGAAGCAAGGAACCTGACCTCCCAAACCTATTTCCTCATCTATCAAAGGAGAATGTTCATGGTACCGCCATTTGAAATGGTTATTGTGAAAACACAAAAAATAATGCATTTAACATATAACAAATGTGCCAAGTGTATGTACATGAAACACAAACAGAACAAAACCAAAGACTAGTTTTTCTTCATGTGATATTCGCCTGTCTAATCCTTCCCTTCTGCAAACATTTATGTAGAAGTTGATCTGCTTTGCAGTGAATGCGTAGATTTCTAGCTGCTTCCAAATCTGCCTCCTAAACATACTTAGAAAAAAATGCCACTGGCTTTATAAACAGAGCTACAGGGGGATTTTCCTCACATACTGCAAAACCGCTATTTTACCATAAGTTTTGCTGGTAGTTATTTGATGTTATTAAAACCAAAAGTCAAATTTCTTCAGAAGTAAAAGAAACAAAGGATGGGCATTTTATTTAATAAACCATTTCACAGTTGTAGTTCACATCAAATAGCAACTAGTCACTGTTGTTACTGACTGGCCAATGTCACCCATCAGCAAAGGGAACAGACACGTCTGTGTCTATAGTTGCAAGCATACTTTCTAGTAGAGTCAGACTTATTTATGATGTTTTCTCTTAAGTCCCATTAGATATTTATAAGGTTTCTTCTTATCCAAATTCAAGTTAACTTATCTCCAAGTTTCCAAATTACCTTCCTATCCTCAAGTAAGCTAGAACAGTTTAAAGGGCAACCTGGCCAAAGCTCTGTATTAGTCATCACATTTAGAGACCTTACAAGGCAACAAAACAAACAAAAAACAGGGAATAGCTCAACCATTTGAAAATTAAGTACCTTTTAGGCAACAAGTTGCTTTTCCCGAGACTTAAAGCCCAGAAGAGAGCAGGAATAGATTATACGATTCCTCGTGATTTCATGAAAAGAACAGTGAAAATTTTTTTTCTGAGAAGCAGCAGTCACAGAAATGTAGCCAGAAGGATAGGACTTTGGGCAACCAGGAGCCCAAGGGCAACTGAAGGAATATTTGACCCATTCAAGCCCACTCGGGTTGATTGAGAATTGGAAGAGACTCTTTTTCTTAAACTGGGGTGAGGGAAACACTGCCTGATTGGAATTCACTCAAACAAACTGCAGAAATTGTCTTCTAACGGGAGTTGCATGATGATGGTAAATGAGCAAGACACACAATGGTGAAACCTTGTCAGTTAGCTGAAACCTGAACTATGTGAACAATTGTTTAAAAGGAAAAGCTAATGCATATATCCAAAGACCAGTACTTTCTCTCCACCCTGACACTTTATCAGTCACTTTTAAACGTTTTCACCACCAGTCCTTTGAAAATGCAAACGAAAAAGAACCATGTGCACCCTAAATGTATGCCAATTTTCATCTCTTGGAGCAACAGAGTAAACCCCTTATTTAGGAGATTCATCCACCTAAAGATTACTAGAATTTGGCTGTGGAACTTGATAACTGATAACTGATTTTAAACTGTCCATCAAAACAGGCCTCTACTAGTGATAGGACTATGGGAGGGACCTGTCGCACACGGGGTTGGCCAGGGACACCTTGCAAAGCTAATGTCTGCACTGGGGCCTCCCGTGCAGAGACCTGCCTTGCACTTCATGCTTCCAATGAAGCAAAGACGGCCAGAACAGGAAGGGAATACTTTCTATTAAGTCATGGCTCTCAGGGATCCCATAGATTTCAATTGCTTCATGGAGACAAGCCAGGGCGTTTGATTACTCCTGAGCAATTCTCCTCACTCCAGCACCCTGTAGTACTCCAGACACATACTTGGAGTTTTTCCAGAGTGCTGTTCTCAATCACACAATTGCCTTGATAACAGAATAACTGTATACTCAGCCCTACTTAAAGTCCTGACCTCTGAGCCTTTTGTTAAAAAAGAGAGGTTCCTTCTATAGTCTGTGTTAACATACACAGGAAGAAAGGATGGACCATAATAGGTGTGCTTTCTTATTTTTCCTTTGCACTGTCCTTGACCTTCCAAAAAAAGACCAAACAACAACAAAAACAACAAAAAACAAACAAACAAAAATGGAAGGAAGACCAAACTGAACAACTAACAATCAGAAGAGACGGTCTCGTTCATTGCTTCAGCAAGTATTCACCAAGCTATTGCAGAGTGAATGATAGTTCAGGAGGTGAAACGGTAGGGAAATGTTTATTTTATTCTGCAACAGAGCAAGGCTGCGCTAATGTTCAGGAAAATAACATAACACCCGTGAAATCTAAAAAGGATCATTATTCCTGGAAATGGAATGTATGTTCATGGTTTCCCTTTGTAGTCTTTATCTGGAGAAGCCAAATCCTCAAAGCATCAGGAATTAATCTTCACTTTTAAAGGCAACTGCACTTACAAGTATCTTACTGTTTAAAAACTGAGTCTCCCTACTTCAACTTCTTGTGAGATAGTTTGAAGTGATCTACATAACTGCAGTAGCATTAAATTTCCAGGACACTGATTCTGATAAATTCTTAGGTGGCAAACTATGTGTCTGTTTGTTCACAGGAATAAATGAGGACAGCTACTCTGTGAAATTAATTATGATGTTTTCTCTTTGTTAGGAAGTAATGAGCAATTTTCAGTTTAAAATTCAGGAAGAGCTCAACCTTTGACATTTATGTAGACCTGAAAACCAATTTTGGATAAGTCTTTTCAATACCTAAGTTTCTACTTTCATCCCTTTCAGGATCTTAGAGCAGAAGGTAGGGAGACTGGAAGGAAATTCATATCAATAAGTCTTTTTTCTTTTTCCTTTTTTAACCAAGTCTGATAAAACCATATGAGATTTAAAATGAATGTTGTTTGTGGAGAGAAACTGTGTTCATATTATTAATCTCACAATTATTAAGCATAGACTCTGCTTTCCACCCCTTGTTTGTGCTAGATGTTGGGATACACAGACAGATCAAAACCCATATTGGGCCCCAGCAGGGTGGCTCAGATGGTTGGAGCATCTTTCTGTACACCAAAAGGTGGCAGGCTAGCTGCAATTCCCGATCAGGCACAACCCTAGGTTGCAGGTTGGATCCCTGGTCAGAGTGGATATAGGAGGCCACAAGTCGAAGTGTGTTTCTCTCTT
>NW_006293313.1:1283107-1293672 GCF_000327345.1 Myotis davidii | reverse complement strand
TCTCTCTCTCTCTCTCTCTCTCTTTCTCGCCTCCTTCTCTCTAAAATCAATAAACATACCCTTGCCCTAACTGGTTTGGCTCAGTGAAAAGAGCGTTGGCCTGCGGACTAAAAGGTCCCAGGTTCGAATCCGATCAAAGGCATGTACCTTTGTTGCGGGCACATCTCTAGTAGGAGGTATGCAGGAGGCAGCTGATCAATATTTCTCTCTCATCGATGCTTCTAACTCTCTATCCCTCTCCCTTCCTCTCTGTAAAATATCAATAAAATATATTTTAAAAAAACAAAAAATAAACAAATAAACATATCCTTGGGTGAGGATTAAGAGGGGAAAAAACAAAACCATATTGGGTTCCTTGCCTTTAAGGGACTCAGGACTTGATACCTGTAATGGAGATTACGGAGTTGGCAGCACCTATTCCTGGAATTCAGAAAGCTTGTTTATGGGTCTGTCTGCAAATTCTCTATGTAAAGTGATGACTATGATGGCTGATGTGTCCATATTCCTAAATATATAAATGCAATGTCATGAGACATGTTAGTGAGGATGTCTACCTGATTAAAAGTATACACAGACTGGAAGAGAAAGAAAGGACCAAAAAATCATAAGAGTATAATTCTCAGACTGTTTGCTAAAAAGCTAATGACCTATTTAAGAGAGAGCCTCAGACATTATGATCCTATCACTGAACGACCTTCAGCTGCCATTTCTTAGCACTTACCTCATTCAGTAAATATACATTGAGCACTACGCATGTGCTGTTTTGAGTATGGGGGGTACAATGAAAAAGGACTGAGGGCCTGTCCTAAGGAGCCTGTGGTCTAGAGAAGGATACAGACACATAATCCAACAAATTACACCATTTACACTGTTAACTAAGTAAGATAGTAGTAAGGGCAGGATACAGTGGGAGCTCAGCAAGACCCTCAAGTTGGCCAGGGCAACAAGAAAGACTTCCTGAAGAAATCTTTTTATTTGCTTCATATTCCAACCACCCAGCACAGTGCCTGGCACATAAAAGATAATTCTAAGGGTTTATGGAATGAATACTCTACGCAAGATGGAAAATTCCAAAAATATATAAAGTCCTGACTTTGAGCGGCTGTAATAGTCTAGTATACACAACTAATACTAAAAATAAGAGGTTTCAATAAATAGAAGCACTGAAGTTTTATATGCAATATTTACTTCAAGAGAACATAAATGCAAGATATTACATTGGGCTGGGGATGGTTAAGGAAGGCTTCTTAGAGCATGTCTCAGGCACTCTGCTAGGCCTGAGGATATGATGGAAAAAAAAAAAAAAAAAAAAAAAAAATCTGGAAAATAAAAGAAGTGAGATTGTAGGTAGCTTGTGAGGTTGCTGTAGATTTCATGAGTTAGGAGGATGAAGGGTGTCCTATTGGAAAATTCCTGTTGCAGGTCAATGAAGAGGCCAGTTTGGGTAGAGATTTGGAGCAGGGTGGGTAATAAGTTTTAACATGGGGAAGGAAGACTGGGTCTTGAGTTAAGATGTTTCAAATTCCAAGACTGAAGAATTCGAACTGTATCCTATAAATTACAGAAGTCAAGGAAAGTTTTTGAGCAGTGTGGTAACATAAAAGCTATGTATTTTTTGCATGTTAAACATGTAGGAATATCTTTATTACCTTAAAGACATACACGTTGACTTGTGTTTTTCTGAAAAACATTATGGTCTTGGTCTTTGTTTTCTACTTTTTAAGAAGCTTTTCCTTTGGAGATCATTTTAGACTTCCCGAAGAGCTGGGAAAACAGTATAGAGAGTTCCCTTCCAGTCTTCACCCATTAAAGCTGTAGTGTGGAAAGGTGAATATGGCTAAAGACCAGGTAGATCTTTAACACACACAGATGTCTAACCAGATCTACTAAGATCGCTCAGTAAACAGCCCATCGCTGAAACGGAATCGTGAGCCTACATTGTAAACTGGGTAGAGATGATAAGGCTGCACATCTGCCAAGTCTTCAGACCCAGCACAAAGAGATGCATGTGCTGTCGGCATCAACAGGAGGGAGGGATGCATGCCCTGGACTTGGAGACAAAGGCCCAGTAGGACAGCAGTGTGGGTCCTTGCTTTTCATCACCCTGAGGACAAGGAGCCCTTTAGACCACCACCTATCCACCTGCACCTCCACACCCCACTTACCCCTTCCAGGAGGACGGGTGTCTGTGGTTTGATACATCGGGCCACCCTGGCTGAAAGGTGAACAGGAAGCCAGCTGCAGGCATGGTCTGGCTCTCCCTTTGGTTTTCCTCCTCCTCTGTCCCCTGTCCTGGGCACCTTTATGACCAAGGCTCCATGCCCCAGGCACAAGCACTTCATCCTCACTTGCTTCTTTCTTCCGCCTGGCTGGAGTGTGATAAGATGCAGCAATGCAGACATAGCCCTTAGGAGGGCAGGAGCCACCTTCGATTGGCAGCTACTTAGGCCTCCCCACCTCAGGAGAAGTGGCTGTTCCAGATAGGTGGTCTGGCTAGCCGGCCAGAGTTCCTTGCTTTGGGGTTTGGGGCCAAATCCCCAGCAAATAATGAGGTGTTACTTTGCTTTTCTTTGCCATTATTCCTTCTTCAGAAACCACGAGAGGAGCAGTTGCTATGGTCTCTGAAGGATTTGGGTATTTCGGCTCCTCTGGCCCTAATACCAGGTAAGGGCACCCAAGCTGAGCACAATCCTTATAACACCGCTTAGCACCTGAACTTGCATTTTATTATCTCAGCACACAGTAAGTTCTCACAAAAAATAACAATAATTCTACTTCTCTTCCCTGTCCCTTTAGCACAATAAGAGTAGGAAGGGAGCTACTGTGAAGTTGTTTCTAACTGTATTTTCTTGACTTATTTGAAAAAGTGGTTAATTCAATATATTCTCAAGGACACCTGCTTGCATAGAGGCAGAATTCTACCGAGTACTTGCTTATGTCAGTGCCTTGAAAAGGATAAATGTTCCCTATCAAAGGAATGTTTAAAAGAC
Organism: Myotis davidii; assembly: GCF_000327345.1. NCBI lineage: Eukaryota > Metazoa > Chordata > Mammalia > Chiroptera > Vespertilionidae > Myotis > Myotis davidii. Next base: position 1,290,682 of record NW_006293313.1, on the reverse strand, counting down.
TTCACAGGTATTCATTTTACAGAACATCCTCTACACCTATTACTCAGCTCACCGTATTTGAAGCCCTGAAAATAATTAAAAGAGTAACTCTCTTGTAAGGACCTGAGTCTAGATTAAACCAGATCGAAGTAAATAACCCTGAGAAACTTGATTTATTTTTCAGTTCTAAGGAAGAATTTGTGAGAAATGTTAATTACAGGAAAAAACTGAAATATTCTTTCAAACTGCTTAACACTATAACATTTTTAAATGAGCAATATATTCACGTAGTTCAAAATTTAAAAAAATAGAAAAAGATATTCAAGGGAAAAGTGTCTCACTCCTGACTGGAGTATTTTTAAAGCAGGAAAAAATACATTACAAAGCCACTTGTTTGGTCTGCTTCACATGGTTATTTGTGTTTCTGAGTAATTATTCCTATGACAACATCTTGCATTAAGCTACCTAATGTTGATCAGGAGGTCAGAATTTATTGCCAAATGTTTGGAAAGCAGCCCTTATGTATAGTATTTGACTCAAAATTATTTTTTTTTAATTTACAAATCACAAATTCTCTAAGGGAAATCTCGAAGCTGATAAGCAACAACAGATATGTCATTTGATTATACTAGGTTTGAAGTATCTTCTTTATATGCAATTCCATATAAATAATCAAAAGCAGAGTTTAGGCAAGAAATTATGCATTTTTCAATGACAATAATAGTATGTATTGCTATTTTCTACCATTATAAAAACGTTTACAAGCTTAAGTCCGTGCCCGGTATATATTTGTCGACTGCTTTGAAGCACATGAATAGCACAAGAAATTTAACAAAATGATGGAGACAGACAGAACTAATTTTTCAATTCCTTTGCTAAAAAATATGCTTTAGCCAAAACATTGCCTCAGAGAATCATTCTTTTAGGAAATAAGGTAAGCAATCATCCAAGCAAAATGGATGAACCTCAATTAAAAAAAGATGACCACAGAGAGGTACTGCCTACATCAGTACTACCTCCCGGAGTTCAACAGCAATCAATTCCACAGAGTTCTTTCTTTTGCTCAATCTGAGTCTGGGAGCAATTTGCACTAATTTATTTTGTTTACTTTCCTTTGGAAGATGAAGTGTGGCTGAACATCCTTCCACTAAAATCTAATTTACTTAAAGGCAGTTGAGTCACATTTAAGCTTTTTCCCCAGTCAAAACAACACACCTTCTTTCTTAAATTCATCTTCCCCCCCCGCCCCCCCCGCTCTCCCCTATACTGCCAGATTCTGAACTCAAATCGTTTTAGTTGCTCTTCCATTGTCCTCTCCCAAAGTTTACCATATCTCCCATATAATATGGTGTAGTCACTGTGGAAAACAGTGTGGAGTTATCACAAAAAATTAAAAATGGAACTGGCTTATGACCCAACAATTCCACTTCTGGGAATTTATCTGAAGAAATCCAAAACACTGATTCAACAGAATACATGCACCCCTATATTCACAGCGACATTGTTTACAATAGCCAAGATTTGGAAGCAGCCCAAGTGTCTATCAGTAGACGAGTAGATAAAACAGCGGTGGTGCATTTACATAATGGAATACTACTCAACTGTAAAAAGGAAGAAAATTTTACCTTTTGTGACAGTATAGATGACCTGGAGAGCATTAGGCAAAGTGAAATAAGCCAGTAAGAGAAAGAGAAGTAACATATGATTTCACTCATACGTGGAATGTAATGAACACAATAAACTAACAAACAAAATAGAAACAGACCCATAGATAGAGAACAGACTTGCAGCTGTCAGAGGGGAGGAGAGTTGTGGTGTTGGATGAAAAAGATAAAGGTATTAAGCAAAACAAACAAACAAACACAACAACAACAAACCTCATAGACACAGACAACATTACCAGAGGGAAAGGGAGGTGGGGGAAGGTAGAAGAGGGTAGGAGGTATAAATGGTGATGGAAGACTTGACCAGTGGTGGTGAACATACAGTAGAATATACAGGTGATATGTAATTGCACACCCCAATAAATTCAAGAAAAAAGTAAAGAACAAATTACTCAAAAAAAGAGTAAAATAATCCAGTCCCCAAACCAGAATTAATAAATTTATAGTGTTTTAAACAGTGTGTTTCAACCTATTAATAGAAGAATTGCTATGATTTTTTTAGTAATTCACAGTGTACAGCACATCCCAGACTAATAACTTTGCATTGTCCTGTAGTGAAAATCTATCACGGGCTCTAGCTGATACTGTGCGTGACTTCACAGAGATGCTCAGGAAACTCATCAACGGAGCACACGGGTCACTAAATTCCTGATGCAGGATAGCAGTGAATCAGGAAGAGAGACTCAAGCTTCTTATGCTGCATCATTCAACTGAGGAGTACATTGTCTATTTCCTAAAATAAGGTTCATGAAAATCAACTTTGAGCTGGATCTTGTTCACTTTGGGAAGGTAGAAGAACCAAGTTCATATATATTGCTAAATTTCAGAGGAGGACCAATTCACTTAAAAAATTAAGTTCTGTGTGAGGAAAAGCCCTCCTTCTGAAGAGATTACAGTGAAAAAAGCATGAGCCAATGAGGATATACGAAGCTCTGAGGGATGTAATGGGGGGGGGCTTGTTTTTCCCATTGATGCCCCACTTCCCCAGCCCACCACCTTTTTGCATAGCTTGGCAGTGACTAGATAGCTGATAAACAATGCCAATGGATCTCAATTTGCAAGCTAATTTTCCAATGGAAGTATGTGGCCATTTAAATGACTTGATTCATTTGCCTCTCATTTTGTACCATTTTTGTATGTAATCATGTATACATACCAGTCAGCAAAACAAACCTTATGTTTAAAGCTTGACCATGGCATAAAGAAGAGAACCATTAGAACAAGATCTCCAGTTTCTATCAACACCAAGATTATTCACACAAAGGATTATGATGTGAATATTTAAAGCAACATCTAGAGCAGTGGTCCTCAACCTGTGGGTCGCGACCCCTTTGAGGGTCTAACGACCCTTTCACAAGGGTCGCCTAAGACCATTGGAAAACACATAATTACATATTGTTTTTGTGTTTAATCACCACGCTTTAATTATGTTCAATTTATAACAATGAAAATACATCCTGCATATCAGATATTTACATTATGATTCATAACAGTAGCAAAATTACAGTTATGAAGTAGCAACGAAAATTATTTTATGGTTGGGGGTCACCACAACATGAGGAACTGTATTAAAGAGTCGCAGCATTAGGAAGGTTGAGAACCACTGATCTAGAGTATCAAGCCATCATGCTTAAAACTAACTCACATAGTAGAGTGTTAAGAAATATTTTATTTAATAGTAAGCACATTTTCTAAAGTATCAATATTTTTATGACACATTAAATTATCATTGAAATTGTTATTATTATTATTATTATTATTATTTTGTATTTTTAGGTAGGCATCAGAGCAGTGGCTGAGTGTACAAACTGAAGCTAGGTAGTCTGGGTGTGTATCCAATTCTACCACCTAGTTTGCTTATGTGACTTGTCACCCTTATATTTTGGGGTGGTTTTGAGGATTGTATGAATTAATCTATGATAGCATTATTTAAACAAATAATAGAATATTGTTAGATAAACCTGAGCATTTGTGTAAATATAACTGATTCAAATGACTTAAATCATTCTTTCTTCTTAACAATTGTTCTTACCCTTTAAATTCATCCCAAACTAACTCCCTGAGGCATAGATTTTATGTTATCTGTCTTTCTAGCTCAGCACAGTGTGTACAACATGGCAGGAGTCTGAAAAATGTTTATGGAGTAAATGAGTGAAGGAGAGAACAAATGAATGCAGAGACTGGACATTTATTTTTACATCTTGTCTGAAAAATGGCACTTTTCAAGGACACAAGATCCCTTGGCAATGAACGCAGGCTGAGACAATTATGTATTAGTTATCAAGTGTAGTCAGCTAAAAGTTTTCAGATTGTAAGCTAATGAAAAGGTTTTCTTTAAGTTAAATAAAAGTCTATGAAATAAACCTTAAATAAGTCAGCCTCCCTTTTCCACCATAAAGTGGGAAATTAAGCTGTGAAAAGTTTTATTCTACTTAAGTATAGGATGGACTTAACTTTATAATCTTGATCTCACAGACTTTTTCAAAGCCCAAGGCCTACTGAATCAGACATGAGTTTCTGTTCCTCCAAAATGTGGGTCTGTACGATCCAATCATGGTCCTTAAAGGGGGATCACAATTGCATGGCTGGTCTTTGTGTTTAAGTGTTAACATACCTATTCACAATCCATTTTACCTTCATCAGATGTATTCCTCTTTAAATGCTTACTTCGTATTGAAATTGCATAAGAACTAGTACATAGAAAACTAAAATAGAATCTCCAGAATACTTTTTTTTTTTGCAAATAAGAGAAATTCAACAATCCTTCTCCAATGTACTCCACCCATACACCTCTTTCATGTAGAGTTTTAAATAGCTAAATTAAAACACTCGAGTAAAAGTCTCCTGTCCCTGGGACATTCTAAAACTAACCAAAAAAGAGGGGTTCCCTGCTCATCTCACCCTCAAAATTATGTCTGCCTCCCAAAGACCAGAATGAGACTTTCGTTTTAATCTTAACTGAAGCGAATGTTACAGTCGTATTACTACGCATCAACAGGAAGCACAATTACTCATCCGTTCCACTGAGACATCTATGATCATGAGGATGCTACATATTTCCTCCCTTCTTAAAGGGTCCTATGTGATGGGATTAAATGTCACAATTCCAAAATACATGAATGCTATGGGATTCTAAAATTCAATCCTTTTGCATTCCCCTTAGCTTTGCTCAGCTTGTTTATCTTCTTCCTGCTCGCACAAAACATAGTGCAGAAATGGAAACCAGATTGCTGTGCGCAGTGAATTTCATGTGGTTTCCACATTTCTCCTGGCAGCCGTTTCCCAGCATACGCTCATCTCACAAATTCCTCCTTGAGTGACTGTTAAGTAAGATGGCATCTGCAGTCTTGTGCCACATTCTAAGCACACTCTCCACATGCCCTGAAAAAGGCGGGTAGTACATTATGGCAACCTATGGGGCAGTTTGCACTGAGAGCCTTTGTCAAAGTAAATAAAGATGTTAAAATGACACTGAGGAAGGTGCTCTGGTGGCCTTGCTTAAGAAGGAATTCCCCTGTCTTTGCCTCTTCACATTCAGGAAAGTCTCACAATAATCAGTATGCATTTCTTGACCTGATTCCTTGAGGGAAGCCATTGGGCAGTGTGCATGGAAACTACAGGCAGGGCCCCTGCCCGCAAGGAGCTTGCAATCAAGTGAAAAAGCGGAGACATAGCCAAAGCCGGTTTGGCTCCGTGGATAGAGCGTCGGCCTGCGGACTGAAAGGTCCCGGGTTCGATTCCGGCCAAGGGCATGTACCTGGGTTGCGGGCACATCCCCAGTAGGAGATGTGCAGGAGGCTGCTGATCGATGTTTCTCTCTCATCGATGTTTCTAACTCTCTATCTCTCTCCCTTCCTCTCTGTAAAAAATCAATAAAATATATTTAAAAAAAAAAAGCGGAGACATAAATATCAGACCGAGTCAGGCAACAGTTTGGGAAGAACCAGCAGAGCATGAGCAAAGATGAATGAATGACTGGAATGGACAACGAGGTCTAGGTGGTTATGGGGAAATATTTGGTACGCGGTATCTCTGGAGACATGGAAAAGCTGATTTAAAGTAAAACAGAGCGATCAACCTAAAACTCTACAGTTCTCTCTCCACCCTTCTGAAGATATTTAATTTTTTTTAAGTCAAAAGTCGCTGCTTCATAAGAGAATTATTTCAAAGCCACGAGGAAGTATCAAAGTAATTTAATTTAATTTGGGATCTATTTGTTCTTAAGCAATGAATACATGGGGTTAAGTGAATCCAATTGAAACGTTAAGAAGAAAAAATAGCCTGGTCAGCATGGCTCAGTGGTTGAGTGTCAACCCATGAACCAGGTAGGTCACGATTCAATTCCTGGTCAGAGGTACCCGATCAATGAGTCTCTCTCATCATTGATGTTTCTATCTGTCAATCCCTCTCCCTTCCTCTCTGAAATCAATAAAAATATATTTTTAAAAATCTCATTAAGCAGTGTAATACCTATCTTCACTGGTAGCTCAATTCCAACCCCTGTTCTGAAGAAGACTCAGGAAGAAGTGGGGCTGGAGAAAAAAGGGGAGAGCTACAGAAAGTGTCACACTGAGCACAGTGGGGAGAAAGGTGCAAAAAGAAGCAATGAGCCTATTTTACTGAATGCCCTTGGATTACTTGGTGGAGATACAGTATAGGACAATAACACATATCTCTGCCTCCACCCACAATAACTAGTTTAATTAATATTTTCTGCTCCTCTTCTCTTTCAACATCCAGGGCCACACAAAACTCACCAAAGGGGAAAAGGGTATCTGCTATAGCACCACAGTCATCTGCCCCCAGGCAGCACCATGACAATTCTCTCTATTCTGGTATTCCTTCTCTTATACCTCAGTTGTACCCAAGAAAGCAAAGGTTTGATTTAACCTCAAAGAAGTGCAATTTGTTCAAGAAAGATGAAATTATGAAATCATATACAATTACTTAAATCTGTATAAGTACTAAATTACCAAATATATTCTGCCTGGGGCACTGAGCGACTTGGCCTTAGTGTTTTTACTAAGAATGTTAATTCAAAACTTCTGTGTCACAGTTGTACACTCGTAAGCAACGGAAGTTTTCAACGTGGCCTTTCTAAACAGTCTCCATCAGCACACATACATCGAAAATTCACAGCAGCTCTCTTACATTGAATGTGAAGGAGATGTGTACTGTGTGCTGTGGGAATGGTAGTGTGAAGGGAGGAATTTTATATACTTGGAAAATCCTGGATATATAGAATACCCCAGATAAATGCACTGAAGATACTGCAGTGTAAGAATGCAACAGAAATGGCATTCATCTAAATGAGGCTGAAGATACAACATATAATTTGAACAAAATCAAATTAAATAATAATAAAGTTAGAGTTCACATTAACAAATTGAATCCAACCTAACCAGTATTAACATTACTGGGTGACCAACACCAATTATTTTATGATCTGAAGACAAAGATGGAATTAGAGTTGAGGTTGATTTAGAAAGCACAGATAGGGCAAAATTTATTGGAAAATCAACTCCCACTAGCTCTCTTGTATGTTGTTAAAGGTTTAAAAAAACTGAGAGACTCAACTTTCCAAAAATTAACCAATTGAAATTATAGGACTGAAAATTTCATGGTCTGGAATCATAAAAAAGAGAGGGAAGTCCAATATCCTCAAAACTGGCTTCTCTGCTGGCAAAGGCAATTAATTCTAGAAAACTCAAAAGATTCCTTTTATGCCACTCATTCCAGCTCTAATTTTCTCTTGTTTAGAGAACTTGAAAGGAAAACACACACACACACACACACACACACACAACTAAGTTCTTTGGTGAGCTTCTCTTTAGCAATAATGTCATAAGGCCCTAAAAATGCAAGTTGAACTCTAAACATTGGCTCCAATATACATGTGCACTGGACCAGGCCCAAACATTTTTGTATTTTC
>NW_006293313.1:1269899-1283040 GCF_000327345.1 Myotis davidii | reverse complement strand
AAGAGAGATAGGAACATCGATCTCCTGCACGACTCCTGGGGACTGAGCCTGCCACTTGGTCGTGTGCCCTGACCAAGATTTGAACTGCAATCTCTTGGTTCTCGGGTTGACACTCGACCAACTTAGCCACACTAGCCAGGCCAGGCCCAAACATTTTCAATGGGGTCCAAACACCTTATAGAAAAAAATAAAAATAAAAAACCTATCTAAAAATTTACTAGTTCTCCAGCAAAACAAACTAGTAGTATTTCAAAAGCAATCCTAATCCATTCTGGCCAATGAAACCCAAGAGTAGTTCTTTCTTAAAAAACACACACACACACACACACACACACACACACAAATAAATAAATAAATAAACCCCGGTGAAATAAAAAGGAAATAAATTGCACCAGAGGAAGATGTTTCGTTACAAGGCAGACGTTGGAAGGAAATTGATTATCCCCAACCCAAACTGAACTAATCGTTCACAAAGTGTGTGTGCAGGTTTTAAACGCAGTCAGCGGTGGCTCCACCAGCGCAGAAATCAATGCCGAGATGATGCATTTACAAAACTGCGAAGGCATTTCCTATCCAATTTACACTTGTTAGCCTTCAACTGTTGCTATAAAACTGTGACAGACACAATCTTTTAAAAAATATGACTACAATGTGCACACACTAAAACTAACGTCTAAGGTTACAAAGAAAGTATTGCACATGCTCTAGCCTTAAAGAGCGTTACTTTAAAGAAGAAATTGATTTTGATGTTGGTAACTGTCATATAGTGATCTGGTTTGGTTTTAAAATATACATACATACACATATATGTACTTACACGCATATTTATACACACACACAGATTTTTACATATATAGGGTGTCCCCTCAAAATGTACACACATTATAAAGACAATGTTTATTAAAATACATTTCATTTACAAAGTGTAATGGAATATTGGAGCTATATGCTCTTAAAGTGTGTATACATTTTGAGGGGATACCCTGTACAGACAAACTATAATAAAAGTGGGTAAACTCAAAGGACCGGAAACTCAAAAGTCATTCTGGGCTTTTCAAAAAGATTTTCCAAAAAGTGATCTTCAAGAGCCACCTCCCACTAGTGTTTTAAAAACAATCTGTTGTCCTTCTTCCAGAATCAAGAGTTTTCTTCTATGTTTACTTGTTTTGTGTACACATCGTTTATTTATCCAATGAGATTATCAGCACCTTAAGGAAAATAACACACTTTCTTCCTGAATACTTGCTGTGGCCTGGGCTCTGGAGTCACGGGACCTGGCTTAGAATTGTGGTCAGTAATTGAACCAAGGTGGGGGCCTGGCTGGGCCTCACAGCAGCACCTAACCCACTTGAGGTCCCCCTCTGGCCAGGCCCCCTCCAAGCTTCTCTCACACATTAGCCCATTTAGTCCTCAGAGGAACCTCTTTTACAGATGAGGAAACAGGAGCTCAGAATTGTCACATAACTGCCAATGTCAGTCCTAAAGCCAGGATTCAAATCCAAGAGCCCTTCCACCACACTGCCTCCTGCAGTTCCACTTCACCTACAGCACTGAAGAAACCCTACCTTTCAGGTTCCTGGATTAGATTAGATTACAAGTGGACGCCACTAGCATGGGGGTTGGTATCAAATAAGTGCTCAAAAAGAAAAGTATTAAAGAAACAAAACAAACTGTTAGACACAGAACACAGAACACTCTCCGTTCTTCTACCCTGCTGTTGATGAAGTTATAATTGGATTCCGTATGGCAAACTGAAGCCATTGTTGATGGATTAATACACGAATAATGTAAGTGCTTATAAAAATATGTGATTCACACTCATCTGCAATATGTAAATAAACTTTGCATGAACTAATGTATACACCAAGTGCTTTTTGTTATCTGTAAGAGAAAAGCAAATTTCCACCATGGCACAAATAGGAGTGTTCTATTGTGGTCTCCTATATACCTTGAGTTAATTCTCTGGAGACTAAACAGAATTGAGAAGCCAGTTGTAATATCTACATATGACATACTCAAGTAAGCAGAATTATGTTGGATCAAACCCTTTTTAAAACTTTTATTGACTGATTTTTAGAGAGGGGGGTAAGGGAGAGAAAGGGAGTGTGCACATGTAAGAGACAGAGAGAGAGAGAAAGAGAGAAACACTGATTTGTTGTTCCACCTATCCATGTATTCATTAGTTGATTTTTATATGTGCCCTCACTGGGATCAAACCCACAACCTTAGCATATCGGGACAACATTCTAACCTACTGAGCTACCCGGCCAAGGCTGGATCAAACCCTTTTAACAATTCGTATAATTTGTGTTTCCCTTTCTGCATATACCAGAGAATTATAAATCCTTGAATAGAGATCCCGTGCCATGGATTATGCAAGTGTGCCTAGCATCACTGGCTGACTGGGAGCTTCTAAACTGACCTACTGCACAATAGCCGGAATTCTGGGCGGAGCAGAAAGCGTCCCTTCCCACACGTATTTCCTTATAACCACTGTGCTTCACTGCACCCGCAGCCAGCCACAGAAAGGATCCTCTCTCTGCCCCGGAGAAAAGTGGTTTCTGAGTCTACCTGAGGCACGGACTGGTTTTTTCTTTCTTTTGGATATCAGGCATGCTCACTTCTGAGTTGCACTCAGGAAATAAAATACTAGCGCCGTCAGAAGACATCAGGAGTCAATATTGTAAATTGGTCAGTGACACGAGGACACCGTAGTCCTCTGGTCCCAGTGAGCCAGTGCTCACTGTACAGTCTGATCGTACATGGAATCCGGCGGGAGGTCAGAGCACATAGCATTCAGATGATGCTCGCTAGCCTTTGGGGTTGCATCAGACGGCAGGCGGCATTCTGGTGTGCTCTCACCGAGTCTGCTTGAGAGGGCCAGCACCAATTTTCCAATCCCTTTATCTTGCATTCCCCGAGAGATCTCAACAAAGTGCCTCAGATTTTCCTGGAGTCATAAATCATATATTTACCTTCACGTGACTGGTTTTCCATGGACCCAGAGTTTTCAGGTCTGCCTGCCGGATGTATTATGTTACTGAAATTCAGAAATGGCTGTTGTGCACGCCAGTGGTTAGGAAAACTCGAAGATGTAACATTATCTTTCTCAACTGATTTGAGGGAAGAATGTTCATAAAATATATACTGCTTTTGGTTAGGGGCTGATTTTTAAATAAACAGACTCCGCAAAGGAAATTCTAGAGACAGGCGAAACAAAACTTGCGTTTGTAAATGTACATTATTTTTTTAAAATCAGCTCTCTCACAACCTCTGCAAACTTTTGCAAGCATTCTGAAGATTGTCAAGTCAGCTGCGTTACGTTGACGATTTAGGGCTGTTTCCAGGTAACTTGGTTTTCAGTCGGGAAAGGGAAATCTGTCAAGTCTTCCCTATTTCACATCCTCTGCTCTGGCATCTCAGGCTAAGAGGGCCCTTCCCGGTGGGGAGCTGGAGGCGGCCATTTGTTGAGAGTCAGGAGGGAGGGAAAAGGGGAGAGAAAGCTCTGCTATGACAAATCTGTCAGTCCTCATGGGCCCCCCAAAATAGGAAACACTGGTGATTAAGAAACTGGATGCCTCCAATTAAAAAAAAAAAGTGCTAATCCACACCACATAAGGCCACACTGAGTGGGGCTATCTTCCCTAATTTGCCATGAACTGGGGTCAACTAGATTTTTATCTCACACACAAACTGGGAAGGAGAAAACAACAAGAAAGGAAATGGCACAGCTTAGTTAGATCCTGCTTTTCACACAAGATTAAATGACCGATAGCTACACAGGATGCTTCCAGAAGATTAGAAGGCCAAAAATAAGCAAGGAAATATGGCTGGCCTGATGTGCACATTTATTTCTAAAAGACTGATGTATCGGAGACATAACAGCAACACACGTCTATAAATGTTAAAATTGCACCATGGCTTTCATTTAAGACAAAAATAAGATAGCTTTTAACTCTTGAGTTGTCATGATAAAGGCTAGGTCAGAAACCACATGCATGCTATGCATAGCTTTTACTCAATCTTCCCACACTTTAATGCAGATATTTTCAAACTTTTTCAACTCGTGGCACAAATAGACTAATTACTAAAGTTCTGTGGCATGCCAAAAAAAATGTGTTTTTTGCCAATCATACAAATATATAGGTGCTGGTATAATTTTGACTCATTCACACTAGATGACTATTTTTGCGTGGGCTGTTGTCATTTTTTTATTTGACAATCTAAGGAAAAATGGTCAGTACACCTTGACTAAACAGTCAGGTATTCATGTTTTAAAAATTCTTGCAATGCACTGGTTGAAATCGCTGGTTTAATGGATGGCCTACTATAGGCTAGTTTAAAAAAAGTATAAAGATACTATTCTTGTCTTCAATTAGCTTGTATTTTACTAGAGGCCTGGTGCACGAATTCATGCATGGGTTGGGTCCCTTGGGGTGGCCTGTGGGGATCGGGTGGAAACCCACAGTCCAATGCCGCCTGCTGCTCCTGCAGGCTGGTCCCACTCATTCCGGCCCATTGCGCCTGCTGCGGGCTCCCTCCCAGTGAGTCTCGATCGGAACGGTCCTGAGGGGGGTTGGGAGGGCCAGGATGCATTAGGCCCTCCAGGTGGGTGGTAGGACACCTTTACCTGGGATCCAGATCCGTCCTGCTGATATTTGCGCTAGTTGTCAGGAGCCACCTGAGGGCTGCTTTTACTATATATCCTTTCTTCCTTGATGAGTCTAGGGAGGGGAAGTGGCCGCAGTGCCTGAGGCCGACTTCCTGGAGGCCAACAGTGCTGTCAGGATCATGCTGGTGGCGCAGGTCCATGGGTGCCTGGACCGTTTTCCAGAGATTGGACCTATAGAACTACTGAGGGAATCAGTGGCGGCCGCCCAGCTGGTGGACCACCGAGATGGGTTCCGGATGGGTCGGTCAGCTGAGCAGCGCTCCCACTGTTGGAGTGCACTGATCACCAGGGGGCAGCTCCTGCATTGAGCGTCTGCCCCCTGGTGGTCAGTGCGCATCATAGCGACCAGTCGTTCAGTAGCTTAGGTTTTTATAGATATAGATTTGGAGGGAAAGCATCTAAATATGTAAAATAATAAATAGCACATATAACATTTCAGTCCAAAACTAAGAGAAGGCTACAAATTAATAACAGGAATTCTAAGTGCCATAAGAATTCAGTAGGGAGAAAAATCGTCTCTGTGGGTTGACAATATGCTTCTGATCACAGGCATCTGAGTTAAAAAAAAAAAAAAAGCTGCGTTCTGTTATTTACTATAATTCCACCAAGTTATTACTTCACCTCTCTAAACCTTGATTTTCACCATCAATAAAATGGGAATGATAATGGTATCTAGCCCATAAGATGATTTTAAGAAACTGATACATTTATATGAAAGGATTTTGTAATCTGTAGAGAAGCTATAAAATGACCCTTGAAAAGATGGTAAACAGAACCACACCAAATTACTATTAATTTGGGAGAACAGAAGGTGGAGGGGAAAATAATGAACTTTTTCTTAACTTACTTACTATTGTTTGAAAGTTTAAGGCCCAGGCACTAATCCTCTAACAAAACATTTAAAGCAATATAAATACTATCTGAAGTGTGCATAAGTGGATGTCACAGAACACCCTAATTGTAAACACTAATAACCCTGTTTCTTTATAAGTACATAGAAACAAGTCTCCACCTGGTTTCAATTTGAGAATTTCTAAAGTCACAAAATTTTGCCAAGCTTGAGAATAATAACCAACTGAAACCGTTTATTTTCCAAGACATTTTAAAACAGAGCAAGTTTGTAGTCAACCAAAACCATCCATTGATGCAAACAATCGGTTTGGTCAATACCTTTTAAAATAAGTTAAATAATAACATCAGTTTTCAAAGGCAAGTCTTTGTCATCACTAACTTTGCTTTCTAGAGCCCATCATATTTAACTGATAACTTTACAGACCTGGAAAAGCCCGCAGGCCATTTCCAAAGGAATGCCAAGAACTTTCCGTAGAGGCAAGGCAACGTTTTAGATTAAACATGATCACAGATTAGCATTCCTAACACCATAAGTAAGTGTGAGCTCTTTGAGGGCAGGAATCATACCTCCTTAAACGTTGTTTATTTTTTGAATCCTCACCCGAGGATACTCTTTTCACTGATTTTCCAGACAGAGTGGAATGGAGGGAGGAGGAGAGGGGAGAGAGAGATACTGATGTGAGAGAGACATGACCGGCTGTCCTGTACGCACCCTGACCAGAGGTGGGGAGTGAACCCATAACCGAGGTACATGCCCTTTACTGGAAATCAAACCTGAGACCCATCCGTCCATGGGCCGACGCTCTAACCACCGAGTAAAACCAGCCAGCCGGGGCATATCTTCTTAAATGTCATATGCCCAGTTCCTGGCACTGTGACTAGCACATGAGTAGGCAACAGGAATAAATACTAGTTGAGCTATTTGGAGGAAAGATAAGTCTAAAACACTCTAATCAACTGCATGCCCAGTGAGACAGGCTCATATGCTAAGGGGACACAATCTTTATACTTTTGTTTCTGTAGAAAAATCTCTTACAATGCTTCAAAGGAGGAAGGATTTAAGTTTGAGTTCCTCAAATAAAACATTATAAAAAACCCTATTTGAGAAAGTGATCTCTTCCCTATTTGAGGAAATACAGATGTGTGAACCAAGATGAAATCATGGAGCAGTCTGATCAGAACCACCTTTCATCTGCCTTACCCAAAATTTCCAAGGCATGTTTCATCGATATAAATAGCAGAGGGCAGAGGAAGGGCTTCCGCTATGGTGGCAGAATCAAGCCCACACCTGGGAAACCGGGGCTCCTGGCCGACTACTGTCCCTCTGGCTCGTGGCTCCTCTAGGATGACTTGTGAAGAAACAGATACTAAAACAGGATGGAATTGGTATCCACATGTAACAGGACTACTCTGTTGTATGTATGTACGTACTCACGTTTGCCTGTTTCCAGCATTCTATACGGAGTGGAGGCATGCTGGGCCTGCTCAAGCACTAGGCCCTGAAGACATAAGTATGGAAGCTGAAGAACAGGGACATGAGGTAATGCTTCTGATTTCCATGGATGATTTCAATCTCTCTGTGAATGATGTACCTGAGGCTAATCTCCCCATTCCATCTTAAACTGCTGGATAATTCATTTGTGTCTTATTTCATCTTCCTCCCAAGGTAAACGGGGCTTGTAATAACTTTTGACGTCTTTCATGATACGTTCATTCAAGAAAAGACAGTTCGGGAAAAGCAAGTGCAGACAGTTCTCCCTTGAAGCTTTTTGAAATATTCAGCCCAGAGTACTTAAAGAGAGGTATTACTTTCCTGCTTCTAAAAAGGACTGCAGAAGGCCAGTAGAAATGAGTCGCTTTGGCTATAATTGTTTAGAAAACACTAAGTCTCTTAGTTGGGCTACTCAAATTAAATGTGGAAGCTACCTAGGGATTTTCTCACATTTTGATCTTGGGAAGGGCAATTAATCAAGGTCACATTTGAGGACCTCTAACTTGAGTCAGAATTCTATGATGGGAGAGTCAGATCTGTCTACTCGGGATAGTCACCAGTATATATAATTGAAAACAGAAAGGACAGGAGAAGAAAAGGAGATGCCTGTGAGCTGATACGTTATAACCTTTGGTCAAGCGGTACTTGGCAAATTTCAACAGATTTAGTCAAGCAGAGATAAAACTAGCAGCAGAACACCATGAGAACAAAACAAAAAGTGATCACACAGAACTGGGGCTGACCAGTGAAAAACAAGGCTGGACCTAATAGCATGAATCTACCAAAGGCAATTTGGTGGGATCCTGGAGTCATTATTTCATGGTGGAGGCTGGCAATCCTAACTTTCCAGTTTCTTTAGGTCAAGCTATAGCACAGCGTTCAGTGCAGCAGCCAATGTCACAGAGGGAAAGGAGGAAGGCCACATGTGGAACTAATTACTCATGGAGAGGCCATGACAAAGAACATTTCTCCAGACTTTTCATGGGGGCTTCACTTTCAGGAAGTTGCTATAATTACTGTTCAAGTCTAGAGCAGCCTGCAAGCCGCTGACAGATCCAGCAGACAAGGAGGAGGAGGAAGAGGAACAAAAAAGGCAGCACGGAGAATACAGCCAGGCAGCGCCGGGACCTGAAGGCCAAAGAGGAGGAGGAGGAAGAGGAGGAGGAGGGACAAAGAGAGAGAAGGGGGAAAAATGAACTTATCTGCCCTTTTTGACGAGTGAAACACCAGAAAATAAAGTACTGCAGGAAAGCGCACGCGTGCACACACACACACACAAACACACACACACACACACACACACACAAAAGGGTTTCCTAAGGAGCCCTGGCTTCCAGCGGCTCCCCGTTCTGTTTACTTTCTTATCTACTCTGTGTCTTCAAGTGACTTTCTAGCCCAGATCAGACAGCAAATTTGTCCTTCTCCGCTGACTCCCTTTCAGTTGGCCACAGCAGAACTGTACATCTCAACTCTTTTTTTACAGCTTTTCCATACTGGGGCCCACTTCCTGCCCGGTTGAGGGAAAAAATCTGGCCTGAAGATGAAATGACTGTTTAACATTACACCAGAACATCTGGTACCATTTTACGCACAGACCCATGTCTGAGAGCAGGCGATTCTAGCGGTCTCTCCAGCGGCACAGCGCATACCCAAACCTCCCCAGGGTGACATCATCCCATATATGGACTCTCCAGCCCAGCCCTCCCCCTTTTCCTGGTCCTAAATTCATTGCCAGTTCCCCAGTCTGCAGCAAATGTGCCACGTCAAGACTGAAAATCACAGCACTGGAGTGGGGCTCAGTCAGTGCAGCAGGCTCCAGGGGGGAGAGCCGAAGGCAACTGTTCCCAGGGACTGAGAGAGGATTTTAAGGGCCCAGATGGAAGCTTCTGGAGCTCCTGCCCCGTCGGCCCAGTGTTCAGACTACCTGTTCAGGACAATGCCGTTGTACAGTAGTCTGCACATTGGTTAGACTGGGCAAGGCACAGCAACGCCCTGGACGGCTGGGACAAGAGTGGCTGTTTCCGAGGAGAGGATGTTTGGCTCCTCTTTCGTATCTCATATCCAGTGTTTTTCTTCACAGGTTTTGCACAGTAGGGACCAAGAAGCCCTCGGGGACACCTCTGGGAAAAGACTGCTCCGGGGAAGACCTGCGGGTAAGGCCCTCTTGCCGCTCACCTGGGCTGTGACCGGGAGAGCTGAGGTGGGAGCCCATGATTTGTGTCACATGCGAGGAGAAACAGGCATTTGTGTGGCCAAGAGCGATGCATTTATTGTAAAAGGGCAACGGGGTGCGGTACGTACATAGTGATTTACTGTAACTCACTCGCTTTCTGAAGATTTATAAGTATTTTCTTAAGCTTAAAGATTTTTCCACTTCAATATGAAATACGAAGACTCCAAACACTAAAAATAACTGAATAAGGCTAGTTTTCAATGGGTAAAAGGAATAATTCAGAGACCTAAAAACCTGTTGAATGAGGGCTGTGCTATCACTTGACTATCCTAGAATTGGTTCCATTTTGCCCCAAGGTAAAGAATACTTGCAATGTTTAAAATGCTCTATGGATAGTGCTTTTCTGAAATTTTACTTATATAAGACAAATGCCGAAAATAACAGGATCTAACAATAAAGGAGTAGGCTGCCAAGTTTTTTGCCCACCAGACCACGCAGATGGGACTTGCCCAGAAAAGAGCGCCAACCCAGAACTATTGAGTCAGCAACTGAATAAACCGGGAAATAGAAACCTCTGTCTTCAGCTATCCCAATATATAGCCCTGGGGTTTTTTTGTTGTTGTTGTTGTTTTAAAAATCCAAGAATGGTTGATAATTGCTGGTCAGCTGAGCCCTCATGCCTAGGTTTTATAATGTGTCTATGTCTCCGAGCATTTAAAATGATAAGGTACTTTGTCTAGAAAGCCACTGATAAAAAAGGAATTTGTAAACGAAGGCAAAGTTTTTGTTGGTCAGTTTCCAGCTGTCCTGGAGGTGAAAGAAGAGGGAGGGGGGAAGAAGGTGGGAGGAAGGAAAACTGAATGAAATCCCAACAGAGAGAATAATACAGAAAGTCTGGGCTGCAATATGATCCACACTGAATTTCAGAGGTGGGTCCCTTAAGGAAAGTTCTGGAAAAATGGTACTGCCTCACCCCTAATTCCCTCAACCCCCTATTTATAGATACCCCCAAATAATTCTATTATAATGAAAAATCTGTTCTATAGACTTAATCTGAAACATTAATATAATCTCTTTTGTCCTCCCTTAAATTATTTAAAGTTACAGTGGTTCCTGAACAAGTCCTTCTCTAAGTTATATATTTTGCAACAATTCAAAAACTGTCACACATTCTCCTTTGCATAAGTTTATTATAAAAGGTTCCCAACATTATCTTTTGTCAAAATGATTTATTTTAAAATTTACCCTTTTGATCATCCTAAAACTGGTATTAAAAAAAACCCACGTTTTCTCTTCTATTCATGGTTTTGAGTTAAAATATTATAAAAAGGGAGAAATTTAGCTATCTTCTCCACTTAGAGGTTACGATTTGTTTTCTATTGTGACTTGGAGGATTCCATATTAATTATTTTTCATTGAACAAATGAGATTTTTTCAATCTACATAGTTTCTTTTACATAGGAAAACTGAAAAGAGAAACTATGAGATAACTTACCAGAGCTTTTTTTTTTTTCAAGAAATGTATTTCTACTAATTTATACAGTTAGAAAAGAAGATAGTTGTAGGGTACTTTGGTAATGTTTAAGATGTCTCAAATTTTGAAGGGTTTTTTTGGTGTGTGTTTTTGTTTTTGTTTTTTTATTCTGTAGAAATGATTGAATTTTATAACTTACTTTCATTTCATGTATATTTAATTTAAATGTCTTTTTTAATTATTATTAAATGGCTTTTTTATTTCAAAGAAACTAACTACCATCAGCCCCTCACCTACTTCTTCTCTTAAGGTGACTTTTAGTTTGCAGACGGTGGGGACCTGAGGGTGTCCTTGCGTAAGTACAGGAGTAGAAACAGAAGAATAAATTTGTATGGGGGGAGCCGAGGAGCCCCTACGTGTGCTTGGAGTCCTGATTACTCATTTTTTTATGCCAACTTTCAACAAATGAAAAGGAATAATACTTATTTTTTAACTGGCATGAGCTCAATGCAAGATCAAAAAAGCAAAAGCTCACTCTGTCAACCTCTGCTCACTGAAGGCAGGTGGTCGATTGTGCGCTGGGACCTACACCAGCATGTATGCACACTCAGTGTGAACTAACTTTATTTCCAGGGTAGAATAATGCTTAATTTTATCTTGATATGACTTTGTAAGGAGACATACAAATATTTTAGGGATCATGGGATCTATTCCAGAGAAACTTAACCAACAGTGATCATCTTCGACTAAAACTGCTCGCGGATAAAATGGGAAGTGTAAGTATCAAAATTAAACACTGTATATCATAAGAAAGAGAAAATTGTTTGCAGAGCCTATCCAAAGGGCACTTCACAGAAACGTAGCAGTTATTTTTCATTTCAGTGTGTGGATGATTGATAAGTTAGACTAGGTTTGGGGTTAGAGAATTTTTTTCTGCCATCTAAGAGAAAGGAAATTCAGAGCTTTAGCTTTCAACACATTTTCTTAATGGGAAGAGGATCAATAGAAAACAGTTTATTTACATTTTCAAGCCCCCACCCCCCTTTTTTTAAACCATAGATCTCCAAATCCAAGGTTTGTTTACAATGGGACAAAATTTCACACCGATCACTTTCCTGCAATTAGTGAATAGATTTAATGCCCTTCCTGCTTGGCTTTCAGGCTTTCCACCCAGATAATGTGTTTATGTTTTTGAAAGACCAAAATATACTATCGCCCCCACCTCTCGCCTACAGACCACCCAACTCTATCGCTATGGGAAAGAGCGTAGGCATAAAATTCCTACTGATAGAATTTTTTCCTTTTTCTCGTTGAAGTCGTAAAGCTGTTACAGGAAATAAAGTAAAATACAACTTGGTAATGTAGAAAGTCCACTGATCCACCAGAGACCAGCGTCATCCTTAGTAAAGAAAGACGCCAACGCTTTCAGCTCCTCGACAAGAGACCTGCTGTTTAAAAACAACCCACTTTCCTCTTCTCTAAAGAGAATATCCCACCCATGACAATAATGTCCAAATACATAAAAAAAACCATCACTCAGAAATCCCAGCTTAAAATAACTATTGGTCAGGCTTACCCTGAAAGGAAACAGAAATTTCTGAGTAAAGATGAAAACTTTCTTACTTGCTTTCTTCTACCTTTTTACCTGGGTTTGCTGCTGATTGTGTAGACAGAAATAATTACCCATTTTTTGAAGAATTTTTATCAGTTTTAATTAATAGAAATAATGAAGTCAATTAAGGAAAATAAATCTTCATTTTGAATTTCCTGACTTATAACAGCCAGTTTCCTGGAGTTGCTTTGGTTTAATGTTGCTATTAAAGACTTGGAACATAATTATTTTCATGCATTTTTTTCTTAACAAATGAAAGACAAAAAAAGAACTAAAGAGTAGTGACCTTATTAAAAATTACACTGTATGATAATAATGTACATATAATTCTTTCATATTTTAGCTATTATTTTAAGTGATAACAAATTTTAATGTTTACTCTATAGTTTGGAAGACAGAAAAACACTCTTAATTGTCTTTTCAACCTTTCATCTATTTAACATGGCTATGAGGTATGCAGATGCCACATACTTACTATAAGTGTGCTTTAAAAATCTATTAGAAAAATAAATTATCCCAAAGTCTTAAGAGCAATCATTTTTCAGCAAGATTTCCCCACCCTGAAAAACAGTTATGGATTTCAGGGTCTGATATTTTGGGGTATCTTGGTTTACTAGAATTGTTTCACATTAAAAGAGAACATAAGAACTCACAAATTTTTCTTTCTATTTTTCCAGGTTACATCATTCCTTAATTGAGCAGAGTTAACTGGATCAAAGTATTTATGGGAGAGAGAGGGAAAGCTATACCGAATTACAGTAATTTTTAATTTCTACAAATATGCTCTTTGTAAGTGAATCACTCTATAAATATTTTCTGTTGCACTGAATGCAGCAACGATAAAAAAATATTTGCTAGGTATTTGT
>NW_006293313.1:1267671-1268101 GCF_000327345.1 Myotis davidii | reverse complement strand
TATTATTATTATTATTATTATTATTATTCTTTTGATTCAAATATTGAAACCCACCAAAAGTAAAGTGAGTAGTGCCTATGAAATATAATAAAACCCATTTCTGAAAATGCTCCTGTGCTCTCTATAGTTCTCTTTTCCTAACTGTTGTCAGTAAATTACTGCCCTTGACATTAATTGCACACAGCTTTGCAGCACCCTGTGATCAATATAACAAAACACAGAACTGCAAGTCTGATGCTGAACAAAGAATAAATGTTTCTAATAATTCTAGTCCAAAAACAAAGGTGTTTTTTTTTTCTATATCATGACTTTTTAAGAGTGAGGGACAAAAGAAAAAGAGGGAAGAAAAATTATCCCAGGGGATCATGTATCTTGAGTCAAATTTAACCAGTTTGCACCTGGGTGGAACATAATGAAAAAAGTATTTGTT
>NW_006293313.1:1247836-1250227 GCF_000327345.1 Myotis davidii | reverse complement strand
TTTGTTTAATGTTGCTTTTAAAGACTTTGAACATAATTATTTTCATGCATTTTTTTCTTAACAAATGAAAGACAAAAAAAGAACTAAAGAGTAGTGACCTTATTAAAAATTACACTGTATGATAATAATGTACATATAATTCTTTCATATTTTAGCTATTATTTTAAGTGATAACAAATTTTAATGTTTACTCTATAGTTTGGAAGACAGAAAAACACTCTTAATTGTCTTTTCAACCTTTCATCTATTTAACATGGCTATGAGGTATGCAGATGCCACATACTTACTATAAGTGTGCTTTAAAAATCTATTAGAAAAATAAATTATCCCAAAGTCTTAAGAGCAATCATTTTTCAGCAAGATTTCCCCACCCTGAAAAACAGTTATGGATTTCAGGGTCTGATATTTTGGGGTATCTTGGTTTACTAGAATTGTTTCACATTAAAAGAGAACATAAGAACTCACAAATTTTTCTTTCTATTTTTCCAGGTTACATCATTCCTTAATTGAGCAGAGTTAACTGGATCAAAGTATTTATGGGAGAGAGAGGGAAAGCTATACCGAATTACAGTAATTTTTAATTTCTACAAATATGCTCTTTGTAAGTGAATCACTCTATAAATATTTTCTGTTGCACTGAATGCAGCAACGATAACAAAATAGTTGCTTGAGGTATTTGTTTTCCCATACTCTGACCTTGTAATTATTTAATGGCAGCCAAGTTCACTGATGTTTTTGATTTTCTCAAGAAAAAACACACAAAAGTCCTCTACTCAGAAGTGATGACCAGAAACAGAATCAGACATTTATTTTCTTGGAATTAAATAAATGGAAACTTGCACTTCTCAACTCTTTGTTAAAGCTGCAGCACATTTAATCATTGCATAAAGGTTAAGCTGTGTACAAAACTCACTTTTTCATAGCCTCTAAAAATTATTTTGTTCTCCATAAAGTTTCTATCTGCTATTTTTCTCAGAATTTTACAGTGAACAGGAAATATACTATTTATTTTCTTTAAAATTCTTTGAAAAAAAAATCCTAATTACATATTCCTTGGACAATAATGTTTGTTTTGTTGTTGTTTTAGGAAATCCCACTTATTATAATTTTGACTATCTGGTGATTTTGTTGTTTAAAGGGCAGGGTATGAATTGATCATTTATTTTAAAAGAGCCAGTAGAGTTATTTTAGACTCACCAGAATTAAATTTTCTATCTGTATATTTAACACCATCACTCTTTCTCTCATACGAGTTATAAGGAAATTTCCAAAGGGCCTGGTTTTACTTTTTGGATATAAAATGAAGTTTCATTTTTTGTGTTTAAGGGGCTGTTTTGTAACAGTAGTGCACTAACAAGGTCCCAAACACAATCTGAGTGAGCAACTCTGTGGCCAACAGCTGTGTAGTTTATACCCTTTTGATTCATGGCAGGGCACTATGGTTAATGAAGCGGAGGACTTAAGTTCACAACTGCTTTTGATTTGGTTTTCACATCCATACTTAAAAACTGCATTAACAAGAATATGATAAATTTAAATAAGTTCCTGTTTTAATAACATATTGGTAAAAATACAACCCATGTTAAAATCCCAAAGGTCGGCTGGTTGAACTGCCAGATACATTAGGCTCATTAATTATTTTTAAAATGGCTGCCATTTCCATGTAAATGATAAGTTTCTTTTTCATAGGGAAGGTTATGGTACTTATCTACTACAACAAACATGTATAAACATGTCTTTATCTTTAACTTCAGTATTAAAATATGCAGAGTTTGGGGAAGAGGAAAAACATCTGGTTCAATTACTCTGAACTCTGACTGCATTATGGGCCAGTAATAACATGAACTGGAGTTAAGAATAAACCTGGTGTTTAATCTTTTTTTGTTTGTTTGCTTTTGCCTTAAAATTTCAATATGAGTTTTCTGTCAAGTCAATGATCCATGTTAGCACATTGGGAACGAATGTATAAGTGTACTTTCTGAATAAAATCGAAAGTCTAACTTGTTTTTAGTTCCATAATGTTTTAATGTTTAATTCTATTGTGTGTTTTTCTCCCTTTCCCCCTGACCCTCCAAATTCACCAAATCTGGAAAACAGACTGACTGTTTCTGCCCATGAGCAAAGGAAACCTGAAGGAACCAAGGGCCTGGCTGGACGGAGTTGTCATGTGTCTGCCTGTCTACACTTGCTGTGCAGAACATCCGCTCACCTGTACAGCAGGCACAGACAGGCAGTCACATGACAACCCAGCCTGAATGACAACCAGCCATTGAAAGAAAGCAGCCCTCACACCATAGCATCTACACCAAGAGCTACAACCAAAATGAGGGGATGGGGGGGGGAAGGCCTGGGTTTTTCATCTGTTGGTTTAATACTTAACTCGTATGTATT
>NW_006293313.1:1198695-1247727 GCF_000327345.1 Myotis davidii | reverse complement strand
AAAAATTACTGCCCTTGACATTAATTGCACACAGCTTTGCAGCACCCTGTGATCAATATAACAAAACACAGAACTGCAAGTCTGATGCTGAACAAAGAATAAATGTTTCTAATAATTCTAGTCCAAAAACAAAGGTGTTTTTTTTTTCTATATCATGACTTTTTAAGAGTGAGGGACAAAAGAAAAAGAGGGAAGAAAAATTATCCCAGGGGATCATGTATCTTGAGTCAAATTTAACCAGTTTGCACCTGGGTGGAACATAATGAAAAAAGTATGTTTGCAATGTAATTTTCAAATGTATTAAAATAGTTGCTTCTCCTTTTGGAAAGTAGATAAAGTTAACATTGAATCTCTGACATGCCTAAGTGTCACAATATGCATAGATTTATTACTGTGACAGTGTTTAATTAAGAAGGAGCTTACACTATAGTTCCAAGGGTGGAGTGCATGAGGCTGGTGCACGCCCTTGGAATACATGCTCCCATTCACTGTAAACTTCCAAACTCTCAAGATACTCAGGCAATTCCATTATTGTCAAAAAAAAAAAAAAAACAAGGACACGGATTAATGGATATACAATGTATATTTTGCCTCACCTTTTGAGGAAATGTCAAAATGTCAGTTTACACCCTGTGAACTAGAGTCAAATGATGAGGATAAAAAATGGAGAGATGGGTAAAATTAGAAATTTGTCTGTTTTGATTTGCTTCACTAAAATGCTTTAACTTCAGTATTTAAAGTTAATTTTCATTTTTCCTAGAAAGGTTCTGGTCAAGTTCTAGAAAAAGTGTAACACAAGGCTACCCCCAATTTTTTTGGTTTTAATCTAATTAAACATTTTAAACATATACTTTGGATGAAAGCAAACTGTTTATTCAGTATTTCATTTTTAAAATGAAATATTTAGTCTTAAGGCTAAAAACCCCATGAGGTTCAAAATTTCTACAATTTCATATTTTACCAATCCTGACCCTATAGCTTCATTTTAAAAAAAAAAAAAATTGGGTAAAATTATAAAGTACATATACGATTAAGGCTAAATTCTTTCATTTAAAAACCTGGCCTAAGCAAAGATGTCCTCTGCAAAATACATTGTGCAAAGAGAGTTTTTACCTTATAGAAAAGTCCCAGGACAAGAATATAAAGTATTAAATAAGAGTTCAGAAAATGTAAAAAATAAACAGGAAGGCAAAACCAAAATTTCTCACAGAGTATTTGCATAGTACCACCCAATTTGAAATTCCTTCTATAACCTGCAGCAAAATGCTGACAGGAGTCCACCCATGGATCATTCTCTGGGACCCGCAAGGCAGGCCCCGGGCATGCGTGAGGCTCTCCAAATGACACGTAGCTGGGTCAGAACATAAAGGAGACTGTTCCATTCCACCCGACTCCAAAGGGAGAGGTAGGAGGCCAGCAGAGTCATCCTTATGTGAGCCACTAAGGATAACATTACAATAACCTCATGCCTAACATCTTGGTTTGACATTTTTTATATGGCTCTCAAAAAAATACGCTTGAAAGAATGCTATTTATATTTAAGTTCATTATATGATGCACATTTGAAAATGTTACTTTTCTGGAAAAGGATCATATGAAAGTTAATACTGTTCTTCCAGTATACACTTTCAAGTTAGGACAAATAACACACTTAGGGGAGCGGTCTGAGTCTATACATATTTTAATAAATATGAAATAGCATCTGCCATTATGCTTTGTTGAATACCACTATATATTTTTTTTAAATTATAAATCTTTAGATAATGCCAGAACTTGGAAATGTTTATATGAAATAATCCTACATTTAAAAGCCTAACATAATATAGCTTATGTATGTGAAAAAACACATATAACTATGATCATGAAGAATTTCAAGTAATGTAAATGTTTTAAAGTTCAATATTTGTTGGGACTTTTTTTTTGGTAAAAAGATATCTAAGTTTTGGCTAACTCAAACAACGCAGCGAGGATTGTGAATAGTGTTCACAGGGTTATTCTTGACCTCCTCATCACAGGCAGCATGCAGACCTGGCAGAAAAGGCAGGGTCTTGATCATATACGTGAAAATGGAAAGACATGAAGATTTCTATAACTTCTTGGCCTCACAGCTTTGGCCATCCAGGGATATAGCTGTCATTTTATTTCCTATTACCGAAGTTACATTTGTCATCTGTTACAGCTACATAATAAAAACAATACTAAGTAAATATCCCTATAAGGGAATTATATAATCTCCTTATCAAGCTATCCAAACACTTCAACCCACAAAAATGAGGCCTGTAATTTTTTGAGTCCGAAGAATGTTCTTATTTTAATGCAGATTTTGGCCTTTATTCAACAGTGTATGGTTAGTATATTTCCACTGGAAACACTTCTGTCAATTTACCCTGCTTCCCTATGGGTATTCCATTATGATTTTAAACTTCATGTTGGACTATAGAAATTAAATAAATATTGGCTATGTGCTATTATTATTCATAAAGTAGTCCCCTTCAGATATTTTTAACTATCATGTACACATTTCTCATTGATATTTAAAAATAAGGTTCTTTTCTTCTTCATTCAGAATTTCTTATTCTTCCAAAATTCGTATTTTAGATGCATTTTTAAAAATTCAGTTCTTTCCCCAAATCTAATTTTAAAGTATTCATGTAAACTATCATAACCCAAAATCCTTTTGATGTGACAGTTTCTATTTTATCCCCATACCTTGCCCTTTTCTAAATTCCTCCCTAGAATTGTGCAGATATACCGGTATCTATGATGTATGAAAGCAACATTGTCAAATTTGTTTTCTGCTTAAATGGTCTTCCATCCAGGAAGCCATACAGTCAGAGGAAGAAAAAAAAATTCATTAACTTTCAATAATGAAAATTAAGAAAATTACCTCTCACGGTAATTTTACGCTGTATTTCAATTATTTAGTTAAGGCACTTGAGATAGCAGAACGTGGTGAATTATTGTGCTGCACTTCTTTATTTATTTGCTCAATCACATGTTCACAATTGATATTTACTAGGGCCACCTATCAGTGTCATACCCCCTGGTGGTAGAACAGTGAACAAGACAATGGCTCCTGGTCTTAGGAGGTTTACAGGTTAGCAGGAACTTAAACACTTATCCAATACTTAGCACACGTGACGAGTTGTCACATCAATGTCACCTTCTGAAAAAAATCTCTTCAATCCATCATTTCTATCAATTTCCATCAACCTACCCCAGTCCAAGCCACCATGATCTTTTATGGAGACCAGAACAATAGCTTTCTAGTAATTCCCCAATCCAGTTTTGTCCTCCTCCAACATATTCTTTACAAAACAACCAAAAGGGTCTATAAAAAATTCAAATAATGCTATGAGACTCTCCAGCTTTCAAACTTCAAAGGCTTCTCATCATTTTCAGGATCAAAATCCTTAATCTTTAAGGGACTCTTTATAGAGTCCTTTTCTCTCTTTGTTCCAGTCACACTGGACTTAACTCAGTTCTTCATCAAGCTCCATCTTGCCTCAAAGTATCAACACAAACCTTCTCTGACCACGCAATTGAATGTCTCCCCCACTGGGACCCCCCATCACCGGATGTATTTTCTGCATAGGCCAGTGATGGCGAAGCTATGACACGTGTGTCAGAGGTGACACACGAACTCATATTTTTGGTTGATTTTTCTTTGTTAAATGGCATTTAAATATATAACATAAATGTCAAAAATATAAATCTTTGTTTTACTATGGTTGCAAATATCAAAAAAGTTCTATATGTGACAGGGCACTAGAGTTAAGTTAGGATTTTTCAAAATGCTGACACGCCGAGCTCAAAAGGTTCGCTATCCCTGGCCTAGGTTGTCATCTGCTTCTGTTTTCCTATTTGTCTATTTTCTTTATAGGGAAAATCCTTCATGAGGGCAGGTACCATGAATTCCTTGCTAACCATCTGTACATTGTGATTAGGAGAGTGTCTAGTCTAGTCCATAATGGCTGTTCAGAAAATATTTGTTGGGAAGTGTTCAGGTAACTAAGAGCACACACTGACTTTTAGCTGTGGGCTAAGCTCTTCATTCTCTTTGAGTCTCAATCTTCATTTCTAATATGGAGAATGTAAATAAAGTACTAAATTAGCTCAATGCCTGGTAAACTATGAATACTCAATAAATATTCGTCATTTGGAGGATGGTGATCATCATCGATTATCACTCAGATTGAAAGCTGACCTGCAAGAGTTTAAGCAGGTAGAATGAATAGCAGCGATACTATTGACAACCACAAATACTGTTCAATTAGGGAGCATCTTGTTAACTGGAAGTCCATTAGATTTGTTTGAACATTTGATTAGTTTGGATCTGCAAAGGTGAGCATGTAGGAAGGGTGAATGTACAATAGAGACAGACACACCTTGAGTTGGGACATTTCCAGACTGGTAGCATTGAGGGGTGATATGGGAAAGGGAAGAGAAAGAGATAAACCAAAGCACTGTCCTTGGGCTGGGCCAGCACAAGGCTAGAGCTGTCAGTGACACACCCAAGTGGAGGGTCCATTCCTCAAAAACTATTGTGGCCGGCCAGTGTGGCTCAGTGGTTGTGTGTCAACCTATAAACCGGAAGGTCACAGTACAATTCCTGCTCAGGACACTTGCTAGATCCCCAGTAGGGGGCGTGCAGAAGGCAGCTGATCAATGGCTCTCATCATTGATGTTTCTATCTCTTTCTTCCCTTCCTCACTGAAATCAATAAAGAAATATATGTATTTTTTTTAAAACTCTTGCGCAAAGGGTTATCTAACATTCTATTCGAGGTTGTTTGAACTGCTGTACTGCTTCCCAAAACCCTTAGTAAATATAAGTACTACAAATATCCTTATGTTATTTTGTTAGAAATCAAAGGAGCTAAGTATCATCCACTCAAGGCCCAAGAGGATATATGTGGATATACAACCTACATATCCATGCTCTGTCCTCACTCCCTTGGACAACTCCTCTTTGACTTAGGGTACACACTAGCAAAATACCCTGGGGAGGATGAACCTAGCTAGAAGTCTATGTAATCCCTAGAAATGCACTCAGGGCCACATGTATAGGATATTTCAGAGTCTGGGGTACTAGAGCATGACCTAAACGGACATCTAGGTTGACATCTATGTTTGGGCAAATCCCCTTGGTAATTAGTTATAAACTGTCTAACCTTGTAAAAGATGTTCTATTTCTTTTTGTGTCACAGAAAGCCCCAATCTCAGAGTAAAGTTAGAGGATAGCATAATGCCAAGCAGATAGATCAATTATGCCTACCACAACGTCATTGTATTATAAAGACTCTGAAGATAACAGTAGAAATAACATTGCCTTAGACACTGGTGGAAACCTTTCTGTTAGGCTCATCTATCAATAACATTACAAGTAACATTATTTTAATGTAGAATAATGGTTCAAAAAGTACAGTCCACAGATGTTGAAGGTTGTTCATAAACTCATCTAAAATTCAAGGGTATGGATGGATCTGTTCAGAACAAGAAGGAAAAATGCTGGGACTTACTATTACAGTCATGCCAACTCTAGCTTGAAATTATTATACAGGGTTATTATGCTCTTGCCTCTGCCAACTTGGCTAGGAAATCGCATAGTTTGATATCATCATCTCCACTTCTTGGCTGAAGTATAGGAGAACCCATAGGCTGAAGGGGAGGCGGCATGGAAAGTCTCACTAAAGGAATGGGATCTGAGTTTCCTCTTATTATTTGAACCTTAACATTCTCTGCTAAAAAAACACAATAACAGCAAAGAAAAATGAGGTCCTATGTCACAATAAGAGATATGAGATGACAAAAAATTAAAAATCCGAAGACATGAGTCAAAAAATGGCATCATGGAAGAAAGGAATACTATTACCTGCAATGACAAAAATAAAAACATAAATATGATTCCTAAAAGTTTATTTAAGCACTTAGACTTAGTAATATCTGATTTCTTAGAATTCTATAAAAATCCCTTTGGGGTGATTTGGTTGGTAATGGTTCCCACTTGGGAAGTGAAAAGACTGAGGCGCAGAGAAGAGTTACTTGTTCCAACCCCTGGCAGTTAGTCCTGGCAAGCCTACATCCCCCATCTCCTCCCCCTTTTGAGTGTACGGAGTATGTGGTCTATAAGGTCTTTTGTTCAATTAATGTCAGCCTGAAGAACAGTTTGAGCCATTGTTCTTTCATCGCAGATATATTTCACAAGTCGTTTGTATTTATTACAAACCTGTCATAAGTTAAATAAAACCATATCTAGTCATATGATGCAATATGCTATTTATTCAACAGCCACTTAGATTATAATGAAAACATACCAGTCTAATTACACGAGAAAGCAGGAGAACGGCAGAACACAGGGGGAAAAAACATCAAAATCCCCTATGAAAATGTGAATATAGTTATCATTGAATAAATGAGCAAATCTATAAATAACTTAATTATTTTTACTGTGTCACATTTGCTTGACTAAGAGAAATGGTCAAGTAACAGGATTTCCAAAGCGTGAAGGTGCTGATGTGGGTAGAGACAGATACCATGGGAACAAAGGATAAGCACTCAACTTACAACAAATTGACCCCAGAAGTTGAGTTTGAACTGAAGCTTATTTTCACAAAGAAATAGTCTAAACTTGGGTTTTCTGAGGTTTCCCACAGAAGCATGTTCAATTCATATGTAGTTGAACTCTGCCAATTAGACCTTTATGGAACCTATGCATTATTTAAAACATGGCTGTTGAAGGATGGTGTTTGGGGTATAAACTCAAGAAGCCAGGGATGAATCAGTGTCTCTGAACCCCATCCTCCTGACACTTTTCCTTGACCTTTTTTCCCCATACACCCTTCCAACACCGGTTCCCGGTACACACTAACGACTATTTGTTGAACACTAGCAGTGAGTAAGGGACAGTGCTGTCCCATCTCTTTTGCCCTGAGAGCAGGCTCAGAGGTGGTCTGCAGTGGTAAGAAGATCTGTCAAAAAAAAAATAAATAGCAGAGGAGGGCACACCCGGGGTGGGGTGGTGGTCAGGAAGGTGGGAATGACTGATGATGGCCCCATTGGGAAAGGCTTTGTCCCACTGAGACAGACACATTGAGATAAGGGTCATTCGTGAATCGGGCATTAATATTTTGAAAACCTCATATCTTATTTCTTGAGCAGAGTTTTTAATGAGTGGCAGTGTCACTGTAGGCGGCCCTTCAATTTGCTACCCTGAACTTGAGTGTTCCTTTCATGCCACCCAGGACAGGACACCATCTTCTAGCCTAGACCACTGCCACAGTCTCCTAGCTGGTCTTCCTCTTCTCTTCTTGCCACCCCACTCTTTACACATGAGTATTTCACCCCACACATCATGCCCAACTCAGTAGCCTCTCCTATCTGCACCCCACCTTTCCCTCTGGTAATCATCATACTGTTGTCTGTGTCTGTGTCTATGAGTTAGTTGTTGTTGTTTGCTTACTCCCTTCACCTTTTTCACCCAGCTCCCCAACCCACTGACAGCTGTCAGTCTGTTTTCTGTGTTCTTCGAACACTGCGGACTCCCACAGAATGATAGAGACAGCAGCCAGCGCAGAAAAGTGACCATTACTAGTCCTCAGACTCTCCCAAAAACCAATTCCATGTTTGACTGAAGTCGGTAAAATATATGACATAAAAATTGAAAATAAGGCTTTTGAGTAGAAGTTTTCTTTGGACCTTTCTATGGGATTTGCTTTCCCTTATTGCAGAAAACTCAGTGGAAATCACCTAATCACCTGATATTCATTCAAAATCCTATTGTCCACAAAGCACTTAGGGAACAGAAAAACTATAAAGACATAAAAATGTTCCTTCAACAACTGACAAGGGTACCTTGTAGTGTTTTTAAAAGATGTGAAACCAAGATTGGAAGGACTATTACGTCTGGAATGCATGCTCAAATATATTTGAGATAGTCTCACCTCCAAATAGTTTTGCTATCATGGACTAGTTTTCTTATTGAATGTTTGCATGCTGCATTATAAGCATCAAAAACTTCTCGGGTAGAACCAGCGTTATTAAAATTTCCAAGACATAGTTCAATTTCCATCCATGCCCTCCCAATTGAGCAGTAACACTGTATCACTCTACAGCTCTTTAATGGCTCTGCAAGAACGACATAGTATATTTTTGTGTGATTTCATAGCTATCAGATTTAAATGAGTAGTAAGTCACAGGACCAAAATTATTAACATCTAACATGAACCAGAACACCACCATTATCATAATTCATGCTTTTACATAGATATCAAATTCTCAAAGAACAAAATTCACATAAACAGTTTTCAGGGACTTGAAGACGAGTGATTTGGACATTTTCAAAACCCTGTCATTCGAGACCGATGTCACAGCAACAATTCTAAAACACTTTTATTAACTTGGCATCAGTGCTATTAATTTCGCTGTTAGAATGCTCTGTTACCTTGAGTCTTTTCAACACGTTATTTAATGAAAATTGCTCTCACTGAATTAGTCCCCTGTCATTATTACAAAGAAATAGTTTGCAACTATTGACTCCTCACTCCGTTTCTTCAGGTAAACACACATGGGACTACACCACTGAAGTAAAAGAAATTTAAGGGGAATATTATAAAATTAAACATTTATGAGGAAAACAAAAGCACAGTGCTTGTTCAAACACACATCCCAAGCTAGGTCTCACTGAAAGAGAACCACTGGTGTCTCGACATTGAATATCACAATAATCTCACTTAACTTACAATGAGAAAACTCTGTCACCCGCTGCGGCTTACCTCGTCATCTTTATACCAGGACAGGCTTTCAGCAGTCAGGACAAACCAGTATCCCTTGGAGCCTCCTTTCATGATGCCGATGTTGCTGATGGTGAGCCACCCCTTGCGAATCACCTACAAGAGAGCACAGGTCGGCGGAGAAGCTTAGTCCAACATGAGCCAGTGGAGACCAGGTCTCGCACTAAGTGAAGTTCAAAACAAGATACAAATCACAAGAAGAACAGCATTGCTCCCCCAAAGTTCAACTTCCATTACTCTATTTATCTCCCCAAAGCACCAATTACCAGAGGGAAGAAGTCTCTCCCATCAAATGAACAAAATCAAAATGGTAGACTTATATAGATGGTGGAAGCAGAACAGCTGAAAGAGAGAGGAACGAAATTCTTGTGCCAGACACTTTTATGGCATGGCTGCTGTAATGAAAGCATTCTGGTTGGTTGGATGAACAGCAACAGACTCTCCATGCCCACCGCCTCTGCTCCCATTCCAGCCCAGTGGCTCACTTGTTTGCCTGGTTTTGTCTCATCACGATTTCTACTAGAGGCTGGCCACCAAATGGTCTAAATGTACCCATCTACCTCTGGTTGTTATTTGACACACTAAAGAAAAAATGCAAGCCAGCCAAGTAGTTCCTTGTTAACAGCTCTGAGTAAGGCTGAATGAGAAAAAAGAGCTGAAATAATAAGCTAAAATTAAAAATTTGGCCCTGACTGGTGTGGCTCAGTTGGTTGGGCGTCATCCCAGGAGACGAAGGGGTGCCAAGTTCAATTCCTGGTCAGGGCACATGCCCGGATTATAGTCTAGATCCCCAGTGGGGGGGCATGCAGGAGGCAGCCAATCAATGATTATCTCTCATCATTGATGTTTCTATCCTTCTGAAATCAATAAAAATATATATTTTTTAAAGTTTGGAGTTTTTAAATGGTCTAGATTTAACCATCTATCTCTGGTTGTTATTTGACATATTAAAGGATATGTAGCATCTTCATAAAAATCTTTAAACAGCTTCTAAATTTTAAAACATTAACAACTTGGCTTACTGATTTGATTTATGATGTATAAATATCCTTTAAGTGAAAATCTATTTTTTTCTCAGTTGTGAAGCTAAATTCTGTTTTTTTTCATATGGCATAGTTTATTGTCTTCTTTATGCTACATAATTTGTTATCATAGGACTGGAAATGAAATACTATATGGAATTGTATGCTATCGCTTCAAATGTCAAAAGTCATCCTATACCTAAATTGTTCAATACCCTAGAGAGCCTGAAATATTTTAACATTTTATTTTTACTTTTTTAAAATATATTTTATTGATTTTTTACAGAGAAGAAGGGAGAGGGAAGAGAGAGGGATAGAGAGTTAGAAACATCGATGAGAGAGAAACATCGATCAGCTGCCTCTTGCACACTCCCCACTGGGGATGTGCCCGCAACCAAGGTACATGCCCCTGGCCGGAATCGAATCTGGGACCCCTCAGTCCCCAGGCCGACGCTCTATCCACTGAGCCAAACCGGTCAGGGCAGAGCCTGAAATATTTTAAAAATTACTGAATTACTGAATGACGGTGTCAGTTCCTCAAGAAAGATTAAAATACCTTTATAATCAGAGTTTATATTTATATTGCTATTAAATTTTCTAACTGAAAAAGCAAAGTCAATCCTAAGGAAAATTATGAAATGAATCAATGTTATCATTACTGACCCTTCAAGCCTTTGTCCATACGCTAGTCCTCGCCACCCTTGATTCCCTGTTTCTGCATCTCCCAGGAGCCCATTGTCCTTTTTAATGCTCTATTTACGTTTTCCAGACCCCCATCCAGAACCCCATTGAGGCCCAGGCTATGACAGTTCTCTCCACTGTTCAAAATTACTCCTTCTTCTTACCCTCTGCTTGGGAAAGAAGAAACCAATATTTCTCAAAGTATGGTTTCTATCAGTTATAACCAATGGGATGCTTTCTAGAAATACAGATTCTTGGGTCACTAACAAGTCGAAATGAACCAGAACACGTACATTGAAGCCCAGGAATCTACATTTTAACATGTTCCCAAGGTAATTCGGATTCATAGTGAAGTTTGAAAAACACTGCCTGCATATATACAATCAAAACTTCACTGTCCTTAGAGCAATGATCTTATCTAATTTTTTAATGA
Source organism: Myotis davidii (assembly GCF_000327345.1). NCBI lineage: Eukaryota > Metazoa > Chordata > Mammalia > Chiroptera > Vespertilionidae > Myotis > Myotis davidii. The sequence continues at coordinate 1,236,800 of NW_006293313.1, read as the reverse complement.
TCATACATTCGATCTAGGCAGGAGGGAGCTGATAGAGAGGCAGAATATAAAAAGACAAAAGGACACAGAGAAGCCAATCAGGTGAAAAAGACAGATACTATGTAAGTAAGAATGGGGTTCGGAGAACTTAAAATGACCTGGTTTTACTGGTACCACTGAATTCATCTCTCAAAGATGCCCCTCTAGAAAAATGGAATGTTATCATCAAAACATGATATTTATTAAACATCATTTCGCCCAGTGGATATATTCAGTTGAGCTATATGGAAATTATGAGTTACAAATAACAGTTAAAATAAAATTTGTAAAGAATCGACATTAAAATTAATTAGGATATTCTGATTAGTACATTCTATGACGTTACCGTCATTTGCATTGCAACAGGCTTTCTCACATGGAGAGAAAATAAATAAAAGAGGATTACAGCTAGGCACATTGTGAGTGCATGTGGCCAGCATCCTTCAGCGACACCCCTGGAAGAGTGTTCAGTATTGAACACTGTCAGCAAGTAAGCTGCTGTCATTGAAAGTTTAAGATGCTCTGGTCCAATCCCAGCCCTTTGTTTTCCAACAGAGAAGCATCTTTGCCACAAATGAACTTGCTTTTTCTCTGAGGATGACCACCTCAACATAAGAATTAAGAAAAAACAATTCCTAATGTACCTTTTCAGATAAAAATTGAAGGAGAGAGAAATCAAGTTAAACAGTGGGATGAGCCAGGAGAAGGCAGGCATTTAGGAAAAAATGGTCAGGACACAAGAGGTAAGAATGTGAGTGGGGAAAGTAATAGAATAAAACAAAGGAAAAGTTAAGTGAGAAAAGAAGACAAAGATGAATAAAATTTCCAAAGAATGTCAAAGACAGATGGGATGGATTGTAGAATCTCTTCACAGAGAAAGATGTGAAATGCTGATTTCACCTTCAAATGTAAAATCACCACAATAAGTCCATCACCATTCAGTACAATAACCACTTACAGCCTCTTAGTATTTGGATATCACATTCTGTTTTGAATGCCCAAGTGAACAAGAGCAAACAGGCCCATCATAATTACATGACTAGAGGGGACCTTGAGAGCTGAAGGGGCATGATCTTGTGTAAGCCTTGAAACAAACCAATTTTTAAAATTTACTGCCATGAATAACATCCAAGCTTCTTATGCCAAATACAGAAATGTTGAAAGTGAGACCAGCAAGTGGAATAGCCCAGCCCCTTCCTTTAGTGACAAGCCTACTCTGGAGAGTGTGTCCTTGGTAGTTCCGTAAGGGGCCAGGCCTTTCAGGGTTTGCAAAATCGGTATGTTGGGGTAAGTTTGGACCTCAACATCTGGCCAGCACACTGGGTCATAAAATTAATACACAGACAAGAAATAACATGATGAGGAGGGAAAAAAAGAGCATGTGGAAAAGTTCTGGTCCGGCCAAGGCTTCGGGTCTTGAACTTGATCTGTGAGCAGGGCGTTTTGACCTTGGCCTTGCTTATGGGAGACCAGGCAAGTTTTTCTCAGCTCTGAGCCAAATTTTAACGTTGCCGCCTGGGGGGAGTTTGTAAACCACAGACCATGTGATATTTTTATCTTGGTAGATGACAAACGCTTATAGAAAGGCTGTGTCCATGGATGAGCAGCTGCTTCTCTGAAGGTAGTTCACATGCCACAGGGCTGCGTGGGAAAATGCTCAGAGCTGCCTGGGCCCAGCTGGTCATCACCTTGGTGAGCACAGGCAACCTCAGGATAGAGGCTTGTCCTTGAACTGGCTGGCAGAGATCTTCCTAAACAAGAGTTCAACGGTAGGGGAGACCTCAGGAGGGGGAACAAAATTTACTACTTAAAAAAAAATAATAATAGTTTTAATTTACTGCATACTCTGTGCCAGGAACTTTACAGAAGTCAAAGTAAGGCAGCGAAGGTCTGTATCACAGAGCACTCTTGAGGGTCCAGCTGTAATTTATTAGGTCCAGGCCAGAGCCCAGGCCCAGGTAGGGGATAGCAAAGGTGGGATTAGGGGCACTCAGCGCCATTCTGCATCCGGGCCTAGGGCAAGAAGGGAACTGCGGAGACCTAACCTTAACGCATGTGACTTACTTACAACTCAAGGGTCACCATCCTCTCTGGCTCATGTTTTCAAACTGGCTCTGGCTTATATAGGAGGGAGAAAGCTTCCTTAGGAGGCCTAGGCTTCTAAGATCAAGAAGTTATATAACAAGGGGCAGGAAGGGAACACACAGAGGCAAAGGAAAATAAAATAGTGAGGGTTTGAATATGCTACATAGGAGAGAAAGGTAACATAAATAAGACCTATTGACCGGGACTGCCCAGTGCAACGTCCTGAATTTGGAAACAGACAGTGGTGTTTCAAGTATTTTCTCAGATTATCTAGATGGATTCCCCCTTAATGGTCAGCGCATAGTGGCAAAATTCACCTAAGAAGATATTTTCCCCCAAAAATGTAGATGTTCATAGAACAACTAAAAAAAAAATGACAGCCTAGGAGGGCTAAACCCGGGATGGTTTTCTCTGTCTACACCCTCTCCTTCAGATCCCCTGAGTGTTGGCAACAGTCAGTGATGGCAGCAGGGAAAGACGCCCAGGAACATAAATGGTGCCTGGGATAATTGCTGTAAAGACTAGAATGTCCATTTGTCTCATTAAATTCGTTGGTATGGAGCTGGTTCTGGGATTATCTTTTGTGGCCCCCTCTTTGCTTTATTTATAAATTAAAGGAAGGAAAACAAGAGAGTATTCGACTCCAGCAGCCCAAAAGAAACAACCCATTCTATGAGGGTACGGCTGCTGAAGGAACCCCAAATCCACCTGGGCCACAGACCCTCTTTGATGTTCCATAAGTATCTTAGACTTTGCCAACTCCTTTGGGAATGTCATCTTTGGACTTTAACTTCTGAGAACTTCATAGACATTGAGGACATGTCTATTTCATTGACATTTTATTACTGAATGCAAATTAGAATGGATTAATGATATCCTCTGATAGCTGCAGAATCTTTGATAGGCTATGGGAACAATATGACTGGACATTATTTGAAACAAGAAATAAAATAAGAAGCCAACAATTAACCTTGGGTATAGACTGGCCTTACTGGTACAGTGAATTTTACTGGTGTGCTGTTTTGACGCATTTCAGAGTCTCCTCTCCCCTGGTGGTTCTAGGAAGATGCTCAAAGGAGCCACGATTAGCTATGGAGGAGCAGCTTCAAGAAGGAAGTACCAGGACCCAGAGACTCTTGATCTTTTCCTCCACAGGGGGCTGGCCACACCCCTGGTGAACCACTGGCTTAACCATTAAACCCAATGGAATAAAAGATGGAGGAAAGTAAGGCATATTGCCAAGGGGTGGGGACAGAGGGGCACTCCTATTGTTTCCTCATCCATTCCCCCCGGGAAGAGTAAAGTAACTTCTCAGATTGGTAAATCTCAGAGGTTAAGGAAGTGTAGTCCAGGTCCTTTCTCTCCCCGATTCTCTCCCCTCTTCATCTTGGGAGCCAGCCTGCCTATGAGCACGTGCTTAACACAGGAAGGAAGGGCTTCATACCTACAGTTTTGAGGGATACATTTAATTCAGGAAAGTGTTCAAAGGTATTTATCACCTAAAACACTTGATAAGCCGTCAACCAGTATCTACCAATGTCTGTGGGGGACCAGGAAATGTGCCAGGTACCCTATCCCTATGGTAACAATGAGGGCCACCGTAAGTATGCCCTGGCGTGTCTCATCAGTGGGCTGACATGCATAAAAACCGGATACTCGATCTGCTGAACTGACTTTCTGACTGGGGTAAAGAAGCTGTGAAAACAAGCAAGTAAGATGAAGCTTAGCTAATGGGATTTAAATGATAATCAAATTAAGACACAAAATAATCAAATATTTGATGAAATAGTCTTTGGTTTTTAAGACTCTTCAAAATACTACTGTGAGTGAGTTGGCTACGTGACATTTGTACGTTTGGATGTTCTTTTCATGGTTTTAACTTTCTAGGAAGTCAGAGCAGTTTCGTAAGTAAAACAGGCAAAGTCAACGACACAATTTGACTCCATTTCTAGGAATTCAAGGATGAAAACAATAGCTCACATTTACTCAACACTACTCTGAGCCAGGCATTGTGCTAAGAGCTCTGCGTGTGTTATTTATTTTAATCCACAAAATAATCCTTTGAGAAAGACAGCATTTTCCTTATGTGACAGATGAGGAAACTACCATCGGGCTCCTGTTTCACGGCCAAGTCCACCCGTGTAACCCACAGGCCGCCCTCATAGGAGCTGACGCACATCTGCCATTTTGTTCCACTTTGCAAAGGTTTCAGCCTCTCAGCACCTGAATGAAATAAAATCTCTCTGATGGTCTGACCTCCTCAATCCACAATGCACACAAGGATGTTGGCAAGAGTACTGTTTCTAGTAGCTATAGGAAACAACCTAGGTGCCTAACTGGAAAATGGTTAACATGTTATGGTAGAATCCTCTCATCTGTTCAATTAAGCTGAGCAAAAGCACCTAACACATGACATGGAAGTGCTAACACTGGGCAGGAGCTGATTGCTTCCTAGTTGGGTTGCTGGCTGGGTGACACTGGGTAAGTCTCTTGGCCTCAATTTCCTCATATGTCACATGGAATAATAACATAGAACTACTGTATGGATTGTGAGTGGACTTAGATCAGTACCCATTAGTACATAGGGTATTATTTTAGTTATATTTGTTAATGTAAGGATAGAAAAAGACTGTCATATACACCAAAATGTTAACTATGATTGAAAATTAGTGAGAAGATATGAAGTTATATTTATTTCCTCCTTCAATTTTCCTGTATTTCCCTTATTTTCCAATAGTATTCATGCTATTAAAATTATAGGTTGCCATCACATTATTGGCTGCTTAAAACAGCAATTTATTTCTTTTTTACTCCCTCCCTTCCTCCCTCCCTTGGCAATTTCTTGAGATTCTCTTTACTGTGTAATGAACACAGCATGTCAGAAGACTGAGGAAGATTACAAATAACCCAGTAGTGAAATAAATCTATAGCGCAACATCCGCTGGGGAGGTGCCCGCAACCCAGGTACATGCCCTTGACCGGAATCGAACCTGGGACCTTTCAGTCCGCAGACCGACGCTCTATCCACTGAGCCAAACCGGTTTCGGCGAAAGAGGACTATTTTAAATAAGGAACTGCTTTGATTGACTGAAAACATATTCACAGTGTGCAAGAAAAGTGGATTGAAAATAAGGAACCTACATTTACTATTCATATCAAATCCCCTTTTTATTTGAAGACATGGCTGCCAAAAAGATAACTTCCTGTTTTCGCTGTAAAACCCAGCCTTTACCTTAAAACACCAGCATAAGTTTAAATTCTAACCACGTGAATAAAATGTAAGTTAAGCAGAACTCCAAGTTACTGTTTCACAAGAAAACCTCACTTAGGGATGCCACCCCCCCTGCCCCCCCCCCTCACTTTTCTGGGGACTGCTCCAATCTGCAAAAACTACATGTATGGTGTCTCCACCGTCTTCCATTCATTCTGCCCTATCAAAGTGGCTTCCCAAAACATCAGCCCATGCTCACACAATGAGTGCGTTTGCCTGGCCTCTGTGGTGCACTAGGCTATTATATTATCTTGATTCTCAAAACGACTCTTAAGGAATTCCTTCCCTTTTCATTGTTCCCCAGGATTTTCCTGCCTGCCTGTTTACACATTCCTTCTTCCACATGCTCAGCTATTTCTGAAGAGCTCACTAAGAGTGGGCTGTTTATTCTCAGCGTTTACTCACCTAACCCTCTCCAGGGTCCAGGCCATTAACCATGATGAAAATCAGGACCCTACTTTTTCCACTTTTTTCCTGTGTATCTTTTCCATGTGCAGAGCTCCCTTTGAAGTTCATGGGAGCCCTCCATGTGGAAGAGATTCCCAATGATACAAAACAGAGTGAGAGCTAAGCCCATCATCCATTTCTCACGTCCAAGGGCAAAAATACACACACACAAGGGAAGAGATACCACATAATGATCAAGGCCTGAGCAGAATTTGTCTATTCTAAAAATAATTCAGAGGGCTTTCTTTGAGAGAGAAAACAAGCACCTTCGTAAATATTTCTGAGTTCATTTAATAGAAAACTAGAGGCCTGGTGCACGACCTATGTGCACTTGTGTGTGGGGTGGGGGGGCTCCCCTCAACCTGGCCTGCACCCTCTCACAGTCCGGGGAGCCTTTGGGGGATGTCCGACTGCTGCGAAGGTGGGAGAGGCTCCCACCACCGCCACTGCATTTGCCAGCCATGAGCCCAGCTTCTGGCTGAGCAGCACTCCCCCTGTGGAAGCACACTGACCACCAGGGGGCAGCTCCCGCATTGAGCGTCTGCCCGCTGGTGGTCAGTGCGCATCATAGCGACCGGTCATTCCTCCGTTTGGTCAATTTGCATATTAGCCTTTTATTATATAGATGGGTGAGTCATTTATCAGGGTCAGGCAGCACACTGAAACTACAAGGATCAGTCAAAAATAAAAATATTTAAAAAACAAACCAAAACAGGCACAGTTCCTGAACTTCATGGAGCTTATAGACAAATGGGGACGAGACACTAAACAAAGACTCACACAGATCAATGTAAAGTGACAGCTGGATTGCTGCCACCCAGGAGCAGTTCAGTACATTGAGACCTGCCGGGTGGAAGAAGAGGTGCCGGCAGACTCTAACACTGCACTGAAATCGGAAGGGTCTGCAATGGGAGATGGAATGCACAGCACAGAAAGCAAGAGTGAGCCTCATACAAGACAACCTGGGAGGGGAGGACAACCATGCTCGGCCGTGTAATTTATGTGGAGAAATTGGGTCTTTATCCTGAGAGGATGGAAAGCCTTTGAAGTGCTTAAAGTGGGGCAGTGACCTAAGATTGGCATCAGGACAAGTTCCTTCTTGCTCTGGTCCGATGAAGGGATTACAGAGAAGGGAAAGGAGGCAGGAGAACAGACACAATCTTAAGTCACAGACAATGGTAACTTAGGAGTGGTGGAAATTGATGTTTGGTGGAGTGGACATATTTGAGGAATATTTAGGAAGGAAACTATTATGACAATGATAAATTGGAAAATGGAAGATGAAGGGGAATGAGGTGTCCAGGATGACGCCCAAGGATTAATTTCTGAGGCTGGACAGGCTGTGGAGGCAAATTTTCTGAGAGAGAGTAGGAGGACGAAGGTGAGGGAGGGGATAAGTAATGAGTTCTGTCTGGACATGAAAAAAGAGGTGAACATGTAAAATAAACCACCGTCTACGGAGAAGTCTCAATCAGATACACAGATTTCTGAATTGCTGACTACAGGAGTAACGGAAGCCCTAGGTATGAAAAAATAACAAAGTGAGAGTTAGAGTGGGAAGAGAGGAGGACCTAGGACTGCATCTTAAGGAAAACCAGCAGGTAATGGCTGGATGGAGAGGATGAACCTGCAAAGGAGAGAGAGAGTAGCTAGAAGGGTGGGACAAAAATAGAATACAGCATCCACAGAAGTCACCAGAAGAGACTTTTCATGGGAGAGCTGAAAATGTCTAATGCCACTGTGAGGGAAAGCAGGACTTCAAGTCAAAATTATTCCCTGGTTTGGGTAACATGGAGGTTGTTGAAGAAATAATATTCAAAACATTTGACAACTAGTATGGCAGCAGCCTGACCAGTTGGAAGAGGTGTGGGACTCAGCGCTTGAGCAGGGTACAGGAGGCCCCCTTCTGGACCAAACCTTGCCTTTAACTTCTGGATAAAGGGGAGGTTTTTGTCGGCGAGAGAGTTCTGAGAGAAGGTCCAGCAACTGGGGAAGCAGCCAGTTGTAACTGGCATGAGAACATTCAATGTCTAAATGACCACTGTGGCTCTGCTAATATGTGCTGGCTGCACAACCTTGCCAGGCATCATTTCTGTGGCTCAATGGAGAGGGGAAGCAGCCAGATTGGAATGGGTGGGTGACAGACTTGAAGGTCTCCCATGCAATTCTGATTTCAAATGATGACTCAGTACCTTCACAGCATCATCTTGATGCAAATACAAAACAAAACTAAGACTTGGCCAATGAAGAAAGCATATCTTAAACAGAACCCATTTTAAAGAAGTTCCTAGAGCCCAGCCAGTGTTGCTCAGTGGTTGAGTGTCAACCTATGAACCAGGAGGTCACAGTTTGATTCCTGGTTGGGGCACATGCCCCGGTTGTGGGCTCGATCCCTGGTGTGGGATGTGCAGGAGGCAGCCGATTAATGATTCTCTCTTATCATTGATGTTTCTCTCTCTCTCTCTCTCCCTCTTCCTTCCTCTCTGAAATCAATACATGTATATATTTAATTTAATTTTTTTAAAGATGTTTCAGGCACGGGAAGAAGCACATTAAAAGTCCCAACAGGGAAAGACCATGGAGGCACTGCCTGAAGGTCACCATGGCTAGCCCATAGAATTCAGGAGTGTAAGCGACAAGGAGCAGGAGACAGGCAGGGAATGGATAAAAGGTGGCAACATTTGGACTTTGTCCTAAAGCCGTGGTTGGCAAACTGTGGCTCGCGAGCCACATGCAGCTCTTTGGCCCCTTGAGTGTGGCTCTTGCACAAAATACCACGTGCGGGCGCGCACGTACAGTGCAATTGAAACTTCGTGGCCCATGCGCAGAAGTCAGTATTTTGTGGAAGAGCCAGTATTTTGTGGAAGAGCCACACTCAAGGGGCCAAAGAGCCGCATGTGGCTAGTGAGCCGTGGGTTGCCGAGCCGCAGTTTGCCAACCACTGTCCTAAAGGGAAAGAAGTACTTTTGAGGGTTGTCAGTAAGCAAGGGAGTGATGTGTCCAGATTTTTATTTTGTCTGCACCAAAACAAAAGAAAATTCTATGAGATTTTACTGGTTTGGAATTTCAGTATAAGGTTTTAGGAGAGAGTGTTGGGCTCTGGTTAAGGTAAGTATTTTAATTATTGGTGGACGTTAATTACCCATGTTCTCACTGGCCTCCCCAATCATGGCTAATTGTAACTCAGGATGCTCTGTGAGGTAACTTAATAGAGTGAGGTATGTAGTGGATGAAACCCCGATTCCCATTGAAAACAGAAGAATGTAGAAGTCACAGGCATTCCTATTTCTGATGGGAAACGGAGAGGCCCTGGTTAATATCAGTCATCCAGAGCAGCTATTTTGCTTAACCTCGTAAACTAGCTGCAGATGTTGGCTCACGCAGCAAGGCCTTGCATCTGTAATTTTAAAATTGTCTCATATTTCTAAAACCTGGCTCCGTATGCACCGGAAAACAGTGACATGAATTATGTAGCTCGGGAAGAGAAGCACGAGAAATGTCAGGAGTGATAGGAGATAATATTCACAGCCGTGGTCAAGCTCTGAGCACAGGATGAGTGAAGGATGACATGGTTCCTTCCTTCAGGACATGGGTCCTGCCACCAGGCATCAGAATGTACCAAACGAGAGGAAATCATTTATAGATAGTTGAGTTCTCAAAAACAAGTCCCTCTTATCCCTTCCCCCTCCTCCACTTCGCAGCAGGTCAACAGGAAGACCAGAGTTGCTGGGGAAGGAAAAGATTTTTGAAGAGACAAAAAAACACTGAAAACACAAACCGGCGCTAAAAATGTCTTACCTTAATTAAGAAGATCATGTTTAGTAGACTGGGGCAGGAAACAATAAAATGACTTGCATTTCAACTAATGTTTTAGTTATGATAGTGCTTTCTCATTAAAAAAACACTTATAAACAGTCAATAGAAACTCAACTTGAAACTTAGAAAAGGGGCAGAGGTCATAGGACCCCATAGATAAAGAATTCATAGGATACTGCAAACAAAGAATAAATCAAAGGCACTGGAAATGAAATGATGATGATGATGACTGAGTTTCATGCGCGTATTTGTCAGGCTCATTTGTATTTATGTGCACCGTTTCCAAGTAATGCTCCATCCAGACAATATAAATGGCAGCACATAGAATAATCCTCCCAAGGGGGGCATCTGTCACAGGCTCAGAGTGTAAATAACCTCACCAGGAGTCAGGACGAACACTCCAGCCAACTGTTTGGTGAGGCAAGAGCACAGTGCAAAGCTTCAAGGAATGCAGGCTCAATTAGGAAACCAGGACACTCATTTCCTGGAGAGGGAACATTCATCCCGGTGAATTCAGCCCATGAGAATTCCCTGAGGTGAGGGATGGATTAGTTGCTGAGTCAAAGAGATTTCATAGTCACTTTGGGGGTAAGACATTTTAGTCCTTCATTTACCTAAAGCTCTACATGTTTACACTTTGTTCAAGAGATCACCTCTGATAAGTTTTACTTATTTTCTGCACCAAGATAATTAGCAAATATATACTGCTAGGCAAATAAACCACACTGGTCTTTCCAGGTCTTTCCACAGTAATCTTTCTAAATAAACCACATTGGTCTTTTCATATAAATCTGAGACCAGCATTAACTCTTTCAAGCTACTAGAATTGCTGCAAGTGAATCACAAGAACAATAGATAGTATTAAAAATCATTGTTAATCCTCGTGGGTGAGAAAATGTTGGTGTGGACATAAAAGCAGAATGACCTTTTGCTTAGGAAATGAAACTGAAGTATTTAGAGATGAGCAGTTCATGATGCCTGCAACTTACTTTCAAATAGTATATGTACACACAAACAAACTGGGGGGTGCGTACATGGCCTTTCACAGAACTAGGCTTCCAGCTCTTTGCTATGTTTGACAATCCTATATAATAAAAGGCTGATATGTAAATTGTCCCCACAGGCGGGAGCTCAACCGACCAGGAGTTAGACGTGTGCTGACCACAAGAGGGCAGAATGGCACATAGCTGCAGTAGGCAGCTGGGGGAAGGGAGGCCCTGCTAGGCAGCCAGCAGCTGCTAGGGACCCTGCCCATGCATAAATTTCATGCACTGGGCCTCTAGTTTTTATAATAAAAGTTGAGGTAAAACCCCAACCCCATCACTTATTATGGAACAACTATGAGAAAGTCACGTTAAGACTGTGACTCTCCATTTTTCATCCATCAAATTGGGGATAACTTCATAAAGCTCTTGGAAATATCCAATGAGACAATCTATGTACAAATCTCGGTTTTAATATGAGCCCCCCCCCCCCACACACACACACACAGAGCACTTAATAAATGCTAACTATTAGCATCGTTAGAAAACAGGAAACTGGAATACCCCTTACTCTAAAAAATAAAGAGAAAAAAAGACATATGCCATGTTGGTGCTCAAAATTGGTCTGGCCTTTGAATAATACAAGATACAGATGAGAAACCAACTTGTGCTATTAAGCCTACGTTCGCTTACTTTATGTAAAGATGAAATTTCAATATTTAAAAAATTACAATCTTCTTGTGCCATACAAACCACAGAAGCTATGAGAGACCTGCTCATATTGAAGTGTCTGGAACGAGAAGAAAAGAGGTGGCTACATGAAATGGTGACAGACTTATGACAAATAGAATTTTGCATGGACATGTAAGGCTCCTATCTGGAAAATCTATGACCTATGATTAGAAGATAAATACCTTTTTCAGGGGGGGAAAAAGATTGTTCTCAAATGGGAGTATCTTATTACAAAACATAATTTTTAAAAATTATAATAAAATGGCCCAGCAATTTACACTAATGCCAGGATTAATGTTCTGACATTTAGGTCCCCTGACAATGAGACTCAAGATAAACCAAAGAGTCTGGCGTAATATCGAGAATGGAGCTCACAGGGCTCATCACCAGATTCTCGCCCCCACCCCACCCCTGGTTTCTCCCCTAACTGACACGATCAACATGAGCTCTCTTTTCTATAAATATATATCTCAGAACACTTTTCGATGAAATAGCTTAAGAATGTCAAGATGTCTCCATATTTTGAGGATCGTGGGCTAAACACTGACTCACTCAGGAAAAGTTCTGTAATGTTACTGCACTGAATGTGAAGAGATTCACGCTTTAGGGACAGAAACTATAATTTGCCTTGGTCACGGTGAATTGGGGACATACTTATGTGTTGGGTGGATTTGGTTTCAATATGGAGAGCAATGGGCAAAAACAACAAAAGAGCACTATTGGAAACACTTACAAGAATTGATTGGCTCCTGTTAACTTTTGTTTTCACTGTGATAGTGAACCAGGGACAGCCTTTCAAAAGGACCTTCTGGTATAGGACGGGGACAGCATCACTAACGAGAGATTCTAGGGCACCTTTGTAGGCTGTGAGGTTTTATTATTTGTCCTTTGCTAAACCCTTAATTTGATGAATTGAAAGGACTGGGGTCTCTCAGTATTAACAAATAAATTAGCTTCTCTACTCTGGAGTCTTAGCATATGAACTGGGAGGGAGACTTAGTCCAACAGCTGAAAGCCATTTGGTTTGTCTTTACATTCCACATGGTAACTACACTGAGTTCCACCATCTTCTTAAGGCTCCCCTGTAACTCTCACTCCCCTGGCTCTCAACAAACAGCCCAGCCTCCTGCTTTCTCAAGCAAATTGAGATCATCAGGAATGAGGCATACAATAGTCTTTTTCCCTCACTGTCTGTGACATTTCTCTGTCAGTAGAAATTTTAATAGTATTGCATAGTCAGTCATTTTATTTTTCATTTATTCATTTATAAATATGTTTATGTATCTTTATGAAGAATGACTTTAGTTCATAAGCAAAATATACTAATTAATATACTAATAAGAGGAAAACTTATTCAATGGCAAAAGAACCAACCCCCTAATGGCCAAATATGCCTCATACTAGAGAACCAAGGATGGTTAGTACATCTATCAATATATATATAATACATTACATAATTTGTTCATAATGAAAGAATGACCATCTCAATAAAATTCACTACTGTGGATTCATATACTTGCATATATCATTGGGTCTATAACTGGTTCAGCTGTTTTGGAAAAACTAGAGCACAAATTCCTTAGGGAGATCATTAAATAACTATGGAATGTACAATACCATGCACCAGCAAAATAAGTTTTTTGTCATCTTTGGTCTGTGTACTTACATGGAACGATCTCCAAGACACATCATTAAATGGATTAAATAAGTTCAACTTTCAATACATTTACTGAGCATCTACTATTCACCAGGTTCTAGATGTTACAGATACATCAGTGAATAAGAGAGACAAAATTCTTTGCCTTTGTAGAGCTTATAGCTATTGTGTAGAATGTGTAAAATATATGACCACTTGTATTTTTAAAAATCTCAAACTATGTGTCTGTCTGTGTGTACATATGTGTACCTATGTTTGGGTGTGCATGCATACATATTCTGAAATGATAACAGCAGCTATACCTATAGAGGTGATTCGAATTTGGTAGGAAAATTTTAGGATGTTGTGCTGTGCTGATTTCTGAAACTTGTAGGTAGTCCTAAGAAAAAGAGACTAGTGACTACTAACACTAGTTTACAGAAAGTAGGGAGGAAAGAAACCCTGTTTTGAATTTTTTTTAAATAAAGATCTTTTCTGCTTGCAGACTATAATTCAAGAAGGTTGTCTGGAGATTATAGGTTTTAGAAATCTCACACTCCAATCTACAGTAAACGCAATAGAAGACACACTGTTGGGAAACAAAACAGACAATAAGGCTGGGCCAAGGAATAAGTCATATGTGCCTCCCTTCCTTGATTCTTATAGCTAAAGAAGTAAATTATCAGTCAACATATCCTGGCCACTCATTTTCAGCTGCCCATGCCTTCTAAAGACTAACAATGTTCCACGAAAGTCTATAGTTCTCACTTGTTTGCCCTCCTCCAGCATCTGTTTCTGCTTGTTCCAGTAACATCTCTGATGCTTGGGTGTCATCCCCTGGCCTCTTAAACCTTGGGATACAACATCTCACTCACCAACTTCAACCTCCAACCCTACCACCTCTTTGCCTTAATCCTGGTATGTATTTCTCTAATTTCAGTAAAACTCCCAGCGCCCTGACTTTCCCACTTCCTTCCCATTTTCAGTCAACATTATCTTTTGTATTTCCTTGTCCCTGGGCGCAAGCTCAGATTATATTCCTGTTTCCCTTCAGGTAGGTGGAGCCAAATGACTAAGTGAAGACCAACGGAATGGAAATGAAAATGTCATTGCTAGGCTTGTTCTTGAAAATCTCTCTCCCTCATGCTTCTTTCTCTTTCTTATTTGCTAGAAAAATGAAGAGAATTCCAAAGACCATGCATGACTGACCGTGTGAAGCAGGGCTGTTCCCATTTCAATGACCTTCATGGGATTGTTACTGCAGGTTGAATTAAATTGATGTTATAGTAAACTACTGAAATTCTTGGGTTGTTTGTTACTTGCTTGGCCTGTCCTGATGAATACATCAATCAAAAGCATTCATATTAGATGACATAATCTTTTATTTCAACCTATCTCTCTTTAAAACTTTAACTCATCTGCTCTCCTGACCGTACATGCTGCCTCCCTAAAAAGACCCCAGCTCAGGACATCAATTTCTTGGTCTGCTTTCTCTGCTTCTTGCTACCTTCTAGCTGTGGAGTAGAAGAGCAATTCACAAGAGCAAGAGGACTGATACTACTTTAGTCCCCAATACTGCACAGAACCTTCTACCAGCCCAACTATTAAACAACTTCCCCAAAGTTTCTGGACTCTTTGGAAACACTTAATACTATCGTACCTTTCCCTGGAAATAACCTTCAAGACCTTGAAATGTTCTCTTCCCTTGGTTTTCATTCTACTACTCTCCAAGTTTTCCTACTTATCAGTTCCTAGACTAATTTTAAGTTCCTCATTCGTCTGGACTCTTCTTTCTACATCATTCCTTCTATATGCTCATCCTCTGTAGGTAATTTCATGGCTTCAGCTACCAAGTATACATTGAAAACTATAAAACTTCTATCTCCAGTGTAGACAAGTCTTCAACCTCAAACTCTACTGATGTCACTAACAGGCACAAAAAATATATCCCAGACTGCAATCACCACCTTCTTCTCCCTTTGCCACTGAAATCTGCTCCTCCTACTTCTGCACTCCCAACAGTGGATCCCTTAGCCATAGCCTGGGAGGATGATTTAATATCCCCAAAAGGATTTCTAACTCTTTCTACCTGCTAACCGTTCCTAAATGTTCCTTCTCCTACATACCTCCCACTATTAACATTTGTATTTTCTTAACGAAATTACCTCAAAAACCTCTTCAAAAATTTCCATCTCTCTAGTTTTATTTCTCCAAACCATTCCTTATGGCTGACACACAGACCTTTCTAACATACAAATCAGATGGTAACCCTTCTTTATTGGAAATCCTTCAGTGGCTTCCTACTACCTTTGGAATAGGTTCTGTGTCTTCTAAACTCTATACATTTTTATACAACTTCCCAGTGGACTTTTATTTCAATCTCCCACAGTGATTCATACTCAACAAATACCCTTCTGATTCCAAAACTGAATTTTTCACTATGTTCCTTTCTCCATTAAGAGCACCACCATCTCACCTGTACTTAAATCATATATCTGAACAGCATTGCTAATGATCCCCAGATGTCTCCCCAACACTCATCTCATCACACCTCCTTTGGATTTTTCCTATTTAGTTCTCCCAAACTCATGAGCTTGTCCTTGAATCCAGTATAGATAGCCTGGCCCAGATCACCATAATCTCTTGTCAGCAACAGCCTCCTGATTAGTCTTCTTTTTCTAACCTTGTTCTGCCTTCAGAACTTTCTCCACACTATAAGCAGGAGTTTTCTAAAACGTTAATATGATCATGCCTAAAACCTTACAATGATATTCAACTGCTTTAAGCATCATAAAAAAAATATCATTAATGGAGCTTAGGTCCTAGTGAAGAAAGATAAAAAACTTCCCCTCAGCCAGCTTTCCCACGGTCCTGGATGATAGTTGTTATTATATTTTAGTTGTAAATTTGATGTGGTTGTGGGAGGCAGCAAGTACAAGTGTTTACCTAGGCCGCCATCTTGGTTCTCTTCCTGTTTGTAGTTTTTTATAGTTCTGTTTCATATCTAGATCACTGCTATCAATTCAAAATCCTATATAATAAAAGCTCAGCGACCGGACGGCGGAATGACCAGAACAACCTGTCGACCAGTTGCTATGACATGCACTGACCACCAGAAGGCAGATGCTCCAACTGGTAGATTAGCTTGCTGCTGGGGTCCAGCCGATCAGGACTGAGTGAGTCAGGCCAGACACACCCTGGAGCCCTCCCATGGACCCTCCACAGCTGGCCAACTTCCCTCCTCAGCCCCAATCGTGCACCAGTGGGGTCCCTCGGCCTAGCTGTGCCCTCTCGCACCCTGGGATCCCTCGGGGGATGTTGGAGCTGATTTCGGCCCAATGGTGGAACGACCAGGCACTATGACGCGCACTGAACACCAGGGGGCAGATGCTCAATGCAGGAGCTGCCCCCTGGTGGTCAGTATGCTCCCACAGGAGGAGCACCACTTAGCCAGAAGCTGGGCTCATGGCTGGCGAGTGCAGTGGCCGTGGCAGGAGCCGCTCCCGCCTCCAAGGCAGCGCTAACTGATGGTTCCTGAACTGTGAGAGGGCGCAGGCTAGGCTGAGGGACCCTCCCCACCTGAGTGCACAAATTTTGTGCCTAAGATGATAGTAAGACACTGGGGAGGGGTGTGTGATTTTAGTTCCAATGGTCAGGGCCAACCTCTCGCAGAAGTGATGTTTCAGTGAGACCTGGAGGATCAGAAAGAATTAGCCTTGAAGAAGGAAGCAGTCTTCAGTTTTCTTACTTACCATCATCCTCACTGGGCTGTGAGCGCCCTGAGGACAAGGCTGTGACTTAGTCATCACTGGCTTAAACACCTACCACAGTTTTTATCACTCAGAGTGTTTCGAATACATGTTTGATGAATGAAGGGATGAATGAAATTAAATTTAAATTTACATTTTTGATCAGTCCAACCTGAAGCTAATTGTGTACTCATAAATTTCTGTACATTTGCAGACATCACCTTATAAAAGTTGTAAGCAAATTCCTAGGTAGAGAAAAGCAATTGGAATTTAGACTTTAAAGAGGAGTTTTGCTTTCCTTAAACCCCTCTAACATATTTCAGTATAGATCCTGCATAGCAATTCTTCCAACCCAGAGCCTGAAATGCATATTGGAATGGATGAACCACTTGCTGGGATCCTGCAGAATTTTCAGCCCACCAACCACAAAAGTCTGCATCAGTCAGCAGGCTGGGCTCCATGGCTCCCTGGCTTTGAGCTTCTTGACTGATAAACTGTATTAATACAAACCCAAATCAGCATCAGATATTCAAATTCAAAAGGAAAATGTTTTCAAGTCATTATGATTCATTTCTACTAAGAAGGAAAAAAATAAAGGATTCCTAAACTATATTATATTGCTTTTAATTACTGGATTTTACTCTGAAAAATAAGACATTCAGGTTCATAATCCATTACATGCAAAAAAAAAAAAGTTTTTTTAAACAAATTTAGCAGCAAAACCTGACAACATGAAAGTATTTCTATGTCTCATTTAATCTATCTGGTGTGACTATTCATTTGTCTCACTACAGAAAAATAATGTGTTTAATTACAGGGTGCTATCTCTGACCCCACAGAAATATGTATTGCTTTTCTAAAATAAAATAAAAAAAAATCTGACTTTCAAGGCACAACTGGACCCAAGAGGTTGGGATAAAGTACCTGTATCCTATGTTAACAGTCCCCCCAATTCTATTATCTTTGGATTTATAAAACTTTCAAAATGTATGGGTTTGGAAATATTCAGCAAAAGTCAAGTCATAAAAACACGTTAGCATGATTTGAACATTTGGAAGTAATATAATTGGTAACTGGTTCAGAGTTTCCTTTCAGATCTGATTTAGAGTATGCATTTATGCCACTGTATCATTGCTTTCCCAATAAGTATGTACTTCCATGAGGAAAGTTTTATAGGCAAATGCTTTTTCTGCGCATTGCAATCTTTGGAATAATGTGTCATGGCTTCTAATTTCCAGTGTTTCATTGTTCTCGTCTTATAACTTTTATTATTTTCTTATACTTTATGTGTTTTCTCCCAAAAGTTTGAACAAGTAGCACCTACCTGCTGGGAGCAAGGTGTCTGGTCTTTACAGGTCACAAACCCAGGACCCAGCTGCAAACCTCATTGTGTATATTACATCAGATCCTCCCATTCACCCTGCAGAAATCTTTTCTATTCTTCCCATCACGTAACTGAGCAAACTCAGGCTCACTTTGTCCAAGGCCATCTGGCTACTAAGTGACGGGTCATAATTTGAAGCAAGGGATGTCTAGCTCCAAAGTCCTTTTCTTCCAAAGCAACATGGAGCAAATAACTGGCCCATGCTCCCATCTCATCCTCCACTGTGCGTAGTTGGAAGGAAGGAAGACTTTAGGGCTGCTTCAGCCATGGTAGAAATGAGAGTAGAATCATTCCCCCAAAAATGATTGTTAGAATTTGACAGAATCTTTACACTTTCATAAAATGAAGATAGAGTATCTAGTTTTAAAAGATTCAACTGTAAAGCAATATAAAATTGCAATCAATGTAAATTTGGTTTTGTTTTAAAAAAATGCAAATAATTGGAATTTGGGGAGGTTTATCAGCAAATATAACAAATCAGATGTTCAATATTCACCCACCTTGTAGGAGCGTCATCAACATTTATTGGAAATAGTATTATACAAAGGCTTACACCATATAACAACATGGCATAAAAGGACAGAGATGGAGATCATTAATGATTTTAATTATTTTTAAGGCCCATTAAAGTTAGAGAAATACCAAAGCATCCACAATGTTAAGGGTTTATTATTACAGCATTTTAGAGTTTACTAGTTCATACCTTTCAATCACAGCAAGTTATTAGCAGTGAAGGGATGAACCCTCTTAAGAGGATTTTTGTTTTAATGATAGGGTGTTATGGACAAGACAACCTAGGTTTAAAAAAAAAAATTAGTAGCAAGCGCTAGTTGAGTTAATCAGTTAAAGACAAAACTGTGCCCATGGGAAGCTAAATGAAAAAGCAACAGTAAAGCTTACAGAACTTAGCTCGTACAATTTGCCTTGAAGGCGGAAGATTGGTTCCCTGAAATAGCAAAGAATTATATGCTTTAGTTCAGGAAAAAAGTTTTTAAAATAAAGTCTGTTATTACCTCTTCTCCTTTCAAAACAATGGAAAAAAATCTAGAGCAGAGGTTTCAATTTGTTCAATAATTGTACCTCTGCATTAAAAAAAAAAGCACTATAAAGTCATCATTGTTTTGACTTGAAAAGAAATAACAATGCAAATATTCATTATCACATAAAACATAAAAGCAGCAGCAAACTATCGGAGTTAATGCAATCTCTGTAGAGCGCTATTAGAGACAGTGGTTCAGCCCAAAACGCAAAACTCAAAAGATCAGATCTTCTGAGGAATTAACATCTTTATTAACCAACAGGAATTGGGTGTGGCAGCAGGGAAATGCAACAACTGCCTTCTCCATGAGCTGTCCCTTCACTGTTATCAAGCTGTGCAAACGTGTGAACTAGTCAGCAGCATCAGAAAGCTCATGCAACTATTCACCATATTTTAACCTTAAACTGACTCACAGACTTGTTGTTAAATCAAACTTACTGGTAATGTAAGCAAGCAAAGTAGGATATAAGGAGTCAAATTTGAAAAACAGAGCAAATAGCAGAGAAGTTATTTAAAATAAATCAATAGGGTTAACTGCATCGTGTAGCAAAATAATGAGAAGAAAAGAGAAACCCAAACAATTCGCTCTAAAAACTTTAAAAGCCAAAACAAAACAAAACCGAAAGCTGCATTTCCAACAAAATTTGCGCAGGATTAATTTGCATTTTTTAATAGTCAATCAAGCAATTTAGTTCAAACTTACTGGGGCATGCATGCACTAATTCTTTTAGGCAATTCCTACCTGATTTCCAATTGTGTTTTTCTTGTGAACCTGACTGCTCCTCTGCTGAGCACTGAGAAAAGCAAAGGAGAGCAGCACTGAAGAAACGTGTAAGATTTTTTTTTTCTGAACAAGTAACAGATACTAAAATATATACAGGCTTTAAAAAAAATGTATCAACAACTTAGGCAGAGCTAATATACCAAAAATTCAGGACACTATTCTGAAGCAAAACCAACTCAGTGGAACTCTTAGTCCCAATTAACAGTCACAAACCAAAAACATAGTAACACCACAGGAAGCATCGCTGCACTGCTGCATCAATAATAATAGGAGTTAAGGCAAGTATTCGGGACGCCCCGCAGGTGTGCAGAGTAGATGTACTGAAAATGAACAGTTAGTAGTTATTAAGTATATGCCATGTTCCAAGCGCTTTACAGATATTAGTGATTTTAACTAATTTTACCCTGTGAAGTAGTTACTATTATTATTTTCGTTTTACAGATGGGGAGACTGAGTCCCAGAGTAGCTAAATGGATTTCCCAAAGTTACTCAGCTAGTAAGTAGTTGGCCTCCAGATCCCAAACTCTGTGACATTTTACAATCTCACTGCTTTGAATTCCACTATATTCTGACAACTCCCATAGAACAAAGCCAGCTTGACCCGTCTCCCCAAATCTAGACTCATATACGTTTTTGATAACTCAACATTGCCACTTGGATGTCCACAAGGCCCTACTTAGCTGCCCGCACCCTCCGCTCTTTGAGTCATCTCCTCCTACTCTCCATCTCCCTCATTGGAGAAGTTCAGCCACACTGATCACTATTTCTATAACCCACCCAGCATATTCCCATCTCAAAGGCTTTATGCTCGTTGCTCCTTCTGCCTAGATAAGCTTCCACCAGATATAAGCATATTTCCTGACATCACCTCCTTCAAGTCTTTGTTCAAGTTTATCTTTTCAGTGAGGCATACCATGACTACTCTGTTCAAAACTGCATCCTTCCCTTCTTCTAGGACTCTCATCCCCTTTACACTATTCTATTTTTCTCTATGGCATTTTTCGCCTTCAAGCGTACTATATAATTTAATAAATTTTTGTGTGTTTATTGTCTGTCTTCTTCCATTAGAATGTGAGCTCCTTGTGAGCAGGGGTTTTTGTCTATTTCATTCGTTGCTATATCCCCAGTGCCTAGAACAGTGATGGCGAACCTATGACACGCATGTCAGAGGTGACACGCGAACTCATTTTTTTGGTTGATTTTTTCTTTGTTAAATGGCATTTAAATACATAAAATAAATATCAAAAATACAAGTCTTTGTTTTACTATGGTTGCAAATATCAAAAAATTTCTATATGTGACATGGCACCAGAGTTAAGTTAGGGTTTTTCAAAATGCTGACACGCCGAGCTCAAAAGGTTCGCCATCACAGGCCTAGAAACTACCTGGCACACTGTAGTTAGCTCTAACAAATATCTGTTGAATAAGAAGCCCAGTGAGGTCGACACCATTATAACACAACGCCAGGGGTTAAGAGCCAGAGATGACCCCAACAATTTAACCCTAGAGCCCACATGTCCAGGCACTGTGTTCCTCTATCAGTCAAAACAATGAAGGCTTTCTGCCTGGCCCATGTAGTTCAGTGGTTGAGCATCAACCTGTGAACCAAGAGATCACTCGTCCAATTCCCAGTTAGGGTACATGCTCAGGTTGTGGGCTCTATCCCCAGTAGGGTGCAAGAGGGCAGCCAATCAATCTTTCCCTCTCATTAATATTTCTATCTCCCTCTCCCTTCCTCTCTCTCTAAAATCAATTTAAAAACATTTTTTAAAAAGGTATGAAGGCTTTCTTTTGGTAAATCAATGAGTAAACATCTATTGATATAAGAAAACTAAATTTATTTTGGATATTCTGATAAGGTTAATAATACTGAACCCTCTAACTAGCAGTTTCATAGTTCTTAAAGGCTGTTTTGAAGATCAATGAAATAGTCCAAAACAGAGAAAAAGCTCAAGTCATTAACTGTTTAAAGTAATGGGATATTATGGCTCAGAGCCACATCAGAAATCAACATCACACTTTTGAACCACTGTTCAAAACAGTAATCCTATATAATAAAAGTGTATATTAACCCTATATAATAAAAAGAGTTTGTGTCTGACTGTGACCAGGGGTCTGATGCACCCACACTGTGACGTTCGCTGCGCCAACTAGCGATGGGGTATCTGAAGCTGGCTCCTAACCTGAATTTTAGCTCGCAACTCAAAGCAAAAACTCGGCCGAGAGACGGCTCATATCTCGAAAAACTCGTTAGTCGGGACACTCGTAAGTCAGGGCCCCACTGTATTTAAAAATGTGTTTATGGGAAATCTTGTAAAGACTTGCAAGTGAACTTGAGCCTTTGGACATAATCTTGTTCATAGGTCCTTTACTGGTTATCTGTGCAATATTGGAAAACAGACCTAGGTATAATGTTTTCACTTGACATAAGTCAAAAATTTGAGAGCACCAGCTATTTGCAAGGTGCTATTGTGGAAGATATGAACGTGATTAAGGTATGGCCCCTATAATCAGAAGCCTACAATTTATCTAGTGTGGGTGGTGAGATACACACACAAAACACAAAGAACAAAGGAAGAACAAGCTCTATAGAAGTAAACATGTGAGAATGTAATACAAAGCACCCCCCCCATGTGCTTCTGCTTCATATGTGAGCTATAATTACCCTATAGCTTCTTATTGTGTTTGTTGTTAAGCATATAAGTTCCTACTACAACCAAGTCACTGTGGAAGGCTTTCCAGAACCCTAAAATACATGAAGCCAAACTAGGTTTAATGCTCTGAGACATAATGATTTTAAAAATATGTAACAAGAGATTTAAATTTTTGTAAAAATAAGAACACATTGAAAGACATTCAGAGAAAAAGAAACCCATGTTACCATGTAGCTCAATGTTTTTTGCATGTTCATTTCTAGTTTCTGTCCTTGTCCATGTGCATACACAATAAAAGATTCAAATCACAGGAGAGTATGCCAAGGGGTTTATAACCACTTATCAGACAAATCCTATGCATAGTAATTGCTCTGCATCAGAGACAAACAAAAGGGATTAGTCTGGTCTGATGTGATCTGAGACTTTCACAGAAAACTTGAAGAAAGGTACAATTTTAATAGAGGAAGACAGCCAAGTGCATTCCAGGAGAATGGTGTAGTATCATCAAAGTCAGGAAGTCAAAAAATGAGGAACATAGAAAAGTTGTGGAAAGTAAAACTATTACAGCAAAATTATATAATCATAAACTCAGGGTTGTAAATGACCTTAAAAACCTCCTAGTACAGTAACTGAATGTGAGAGCCAATTAGGGAGAAGTTGGCTGTTATGGTAGAGGCAGACAAAAGTATTCAAAGTTTCTGAGCCAGCAAATGGCATGATCAAAGCAGTGTTTTGTAAAAATTGTCTGAGTCTGAAGCAGAAAAGATAGGAAGCAGATAGCTTCCGCCCCTTCCTTCTGACTGCGAGTCCTGCCCAGCCTTCAAAGTCCAATCAAGTACCATTTCTGGGATATGCCTTCTTAGAAACCTCCAGTTATTCCTCCTTCCCATGAACTCCCAAAGATCTTGGTCTGCACCTGTACCATATAAACAGGATTTTGTCAGGCAGATCTCTAATTCCTCTCTGACAATGTCTGTTCCTCAATGACTGATGGTATGTTGCATGAATCTTGGTATCTCTACCCCTCTCGCCATTGACATTGCCTAGTACAGAGTTGGAAGAAGAGGTTAAGAGACAGTTTCTACAGAGCCTTGGAAACCATACTGAGGAGTTTAAACTTTATTCTGAAAGTAACAGGGAATCTCAGAAGAAATGATAAAGGACATGACAAGAGGCAGGAAGACCTGTAGTAACCCAAACAAGAGAAGAAGAATTTTAGGGCACCAACGACCTGCAGGGCACTCTGTGAAAGATATAAATGATGATAGGATTAGACCAGCCGTGGGCAAACTACGGCCCGCGGACTGGATCCGGCCCGTTTGAAATGAATAAAACTATTGAAAAAAAAAGACCGTACCCTTTTATGTAATGATGTTTACTTTGAATTTATATTAGTTCACACAAACACTCCATCCATGCTTTTGTTCCGGCCCTCCGGTCCAGTTTAAGAACCCATTGTGGACCTCGAGTCAAAAAGTTTGCCCACCCCTGGATTAGACAAATTCAGAAACTAGAATAGAGGTAGAATCAAGTGAACTTGTTGAAGATGGAAGGAAACAAAGAAGGGAACAAAGAATAATGAATGACACTCGGGTTTCTGGTTTGAGCAACTGGAAGTTACCACCCACAGAGAATGGGAGCAATGGAGGAGGTGTAGATTTAAGATTAGATGATGAGTTTAAGGAAAATCAAGTTGAGACTTCCCTAGGATGGATAAGTAGAAATGCCCAGTATGTACTGGCTATGGCGCCCAGTCTAGGAAGAAGTTCTGGAATGGAGATCTAGGTTTATAGTCTTCAGATAAAGCTAGTTACTGAAACCTCTGGTTAATGGTGTCATATGAAGAACTCACAATTGTCCACTGGATTAAATATTTTGTCCTGGCCAAAAGCAGTCTCAACAGAGCGGTGTGGTCAAAACAAGATTTCAGGGGCTGAAAAATGAGATAGAAGTGACAAAGGAGGAGGAAGAATGTGGACTCGGCATGAACCTAAATAGAGCTCAACTGAACCAAGGAAATGGAGTCGCTCAGAAATGCAGATTGCATATCAAGTGTCAGTTGGGCCTCTCCCTCCACCATCATGCTTAGTTTCTAAGAGGAGACACTTCAGCAGTAACCATGATGGAGAAAATACTAGCAAAGTGGCAACAGACAAACCAAGGCAGTGGGAGGGAGAAGCCCATCCTTTATACGTTATAGACAGAAGATTAAAGAGTTGACTGTTTTTTCCTGAGTCAAAGGGTTTGCTTAGCAACAGCGAACAGAGTTACCCCCTTTTTCTCTTCTAGAAGCCACCACAGTAGATCACCACCAAGCCATCAGTTAAGTAGGGTCCACAGATATAAGGACCCTGAGCAATGGGCTGGATTCTCCATACTCTGCAAGTGTGCCATCCAATACAGTAGCTGATAGCCATATGTGGCTATTGAAATTAAAACTTTAATTACTATTTAATTTGATTTTTATTTCACTTGCAACTCACTTCCTCTGTTTTACTAGTCCCAGTTTGGCCACTCAATAGTCACATGCAGCTAGTGGCTACTGTACTGAACAGCCCAGAATAGAAAATATTTCCATTATCTCAGAAAGCTCATTGGACAGTACTGCTCTGGAATAAAGAAGTCCTTTTAAAATGATCTTTTATTACCCCAAGGATATTATAAACACATGCTGAGAGTCCCCAGAGTACGACGCATCATGTGCAGGCCTGCCTCCTCCAATCAGATGGAAGCCAAAGGGAGAAGGAAGCTGCATTCCCCCTGCAGGATCCTCAGTGAAGTCTCAGGCTAAATATTACGTAAGAAAACCCTCCAGGACGTGGGGCCCTATGAAAGAAGGATGACTCATCTCCTAAGATCCATGTTAAGGATGAAGATAAAGTTCAAAGTAACAGCTCTGAGGATGAAAGAGAACAGTAGAAGTCTACCGATTTTTTTTTTTTTTATGTCTACCGATTTTTTAAAACGTTGCCTGGAACACTGGAACAGAAAATTTACTAGAAGACGTGAACACTCCGGATTGTCCTTGGCAAATTGTTTAGGTCTGTATTTCCATCTGCATTTAATTCCTAAATTTGCATATGAGTCAAAAGAAGGATCTTGTTCTAATCTAAGGCCTAGGCTTTGATTCCACAAGAGAGAGAATGTTCTCATGTAAGAATATAAACTAGAAACACTGTTATAATAAAATGTGATTACACATGATGGAAAAATATACGAAGACTGTGAAGTATTGCTCTGGAATTTGGGGCCAAGATTCACATATACTGCCTTTAGGCAAATGGCAACGGGCATTCCAGAGGATGAGGAAAGAGATATCATGAATGTTACAACCGGCAGGATTTTCATGGTACTCATATAACCAGCACTGAAATCTGTCCACTCTGCCATTTCAACTGTGAGAAAACAGGTGCTGGGACCTACTCTGCAGATGGAAAAATAGACCTTAGTCTGACGCTGGTGTCATCAAAACATAAGTGTACTGGTTCCTATCTGGAGCCCTAATGCTTGTAAGCTACTGAACTGTTGACATCTCAGTTAAGTCAGAAGTTAAAACTCCTGCCCAGGGAACAAATGCAGAAGAGCATGAGAATTTGAAAATTAACCTCCCCAGGCATCCAAGCTAACAAACACTTATTGGCCTTCCTATTCAAAAAGCAGGAATCTTGAGAGAGGGGAAGTGAATGAAGGAACAAATGGAGTAGCTTTGTTTTCTTAAATAATAAAAACTAGTGACATTGTGTAAAAAATAAAAAAGACCTGTGGGGCTGTTTGTTTGTTTTTTAACAAGGGACAATGACAAATTAAAATCCTTAAGTCATGAGGAAAGTTGACATTTTCTTCTGGAAGACCGGACGTTTAGGTTCAGAAACTATATTATAGTTTAAAGATCAAGCTTTCAGAAACCAGGAAATTCCAAAGCAAGCCTACAGCAGCGCTAACTTGGATCCATGACACATGGT
This sequence comes from Myotis davidii, assembly GCF_000327345.1. Lineage (NCBI taxonomy): Eukaryota > Metazoa > Chordata > Mammalia > Chiroptera > Vespertilionidae > Myotis > Myotis davidii. Next base: position 1,210,240 of record NW_006293313.1, on the reverse strand, counting down.
ACATATTTTACGGTCTGTGTTTAACAAATAGCTAGGAAATGGGGAAAAAAATGTTCCACGTATTCAACATGGCAGAGTAAATGCTGTGGCAGGCAGAAGAATTTCAAGATGTCTGAACACTACTCTGAGAATTCCTACTCCATTACTCTACCTTTAGCGCTTTGGTTTGTTTTTAAAATTTTTAGAAAAAAAATACATGTGTAAAATACTATGCGCATCACGATTCTATAAACTTGAGAGGTGGTTCCCCCTCTTTCGACAATTCTTTAAAAATCTCATGAAACAAATTCTTCTTTTCCTCAATTTGAGACCTTAATTTTCTATCCCTGGAACTTAAAAATACTTACATAATTGTCTTCCTTCAAGTATGGCTTGACTTTTCTTCCTTGATGGAAACAGCAGTCCTGCCAACTTTAAAATTTATAGCTACAACCGTATTTTTTTAACTTTTAAAAACACAAAAGATCCCGCAACCCTTCAAAGTAATTATGAATATTTCTTCATCTCAATCCCACGTCACTCTGAAATCTACTGCAACTCAGCATACAATGGAAAGAACGTCTACCTCTGAGTCTCAGTGCAGAATCTCACATTTGGAGAGAATATTGGTGTCTAAAAATATTCTAGTGGCAATCATACTCCAAACATCAATTTCACAACAAAGTAAAATTGTGTTAAACACAAATTCCTCTGTGTTTAACAAATAGGTGGGAAATGTGTGTGTGTGTGTGTGTGTGAATGTGTCTGTGAGTGTGTCTGTATCTGTGTGTGTCTGTGTATATGCTTATATGTGAATATGTATACCTATACCACTTTCTTGCTTTTACAGACTATACCCCAGTTCTCAAAAGCAGTTTCACAACACCTCATTAATTTGATCTCCTGACAACCCTAAAAGGTATACGATGGGGGATTATTTATTATTCCACTTGATAGAGCGGTAAACTGAGTACAGAAAGGCTAAGCGACTTGGCAAAGCCCAAAGCTCATTAGCGGCATATCCTGGAAAACTGATCCGACCGCTGACTCCCAGACCCGGCCTTCAAAAGGAAGTTCAGGTGCGAGTTTCTACTAGATGCAAAATGTGCAAAGCTGCCCCGCTTCTAACGTGGTCTGAACAAGGCTTCTTTTTTCTCCCCCAACATCATAATGGCTTACAGTCTATCTCTAGGCTGGAAAAATGGGGGCAGTTGCCTGGATTACAGAGGCTGCATGGAAAGACTGCATTTGAAAGTGTTTACATTTGCAACATTATATGCTTTCGAAAACCTAGTCAATCTAATGCTATAGTCTAACAGCTTCTGAGGTGAAGTAAACTCCGGATCATTGATCTTTGAAAAGAAGTTTAAAAGGTAATCAAGAAAAAGTGTTTCAAGAAAAGTCTAGGCTGGAATTTCAATTGTAGCACTGGTTACAAAACTTGTTCGAAATTTGAATTTTCCCAAACAGATTTTGACTTTTTCTACATTTTCTCCTTGGCTCGGGAGACCACAACGAGGTGGTGTGGCAATGTCCCTTTCACTGTTACGTTATGGGCTCAAGTTTACATCTAAATAGCATTTGTCTTCAATAAAAATCACTTTTAAAGACAGCATTCCTGTTCTTTAAAATTACTCAAGGATTTGTTTTTCTTTTCAATTCCTCAAGGAAGCAACAGAAGGGAATGGAGAATGTGCCAACTTAAAATGTTACATGTGTTTCTCTATATTTTTCAATTATTAGGCAAACTCTCAACAGACAAAAATGATTTTTTCTTTCTTTTTCTTGTATTTTTCCCCCAAGAGTAGAGCTTGGCACAGGCCACATGGTGGTCACAGACTGGGCTGCAAACCAGGCATAATTCTCAGGTCCCCTCTTCCAGGGTGATAGGCAAGGAGGCATCTCAGCATCCAGGCTTCCCCTCACAGGGGACCTACAGGAGGAAGTGAGCAGTGCAGATGGGGGAGCCATCAGGGCTAACGGGAGGGATGGGTCTGTGTGGACAGTGTCGCTACCAAGACAACTGACCATAGGAACAAATTCAATACTGTGTTTTAACACCTCCACACACATGTCACAGACAAAACAGTGGAGGAAAAACATCTAGCGCACAACAGTAGTAGCTGCTGGATTCCAAATATATGTATACCATTGGTTCAGCCTCACAACCACAGCCACCTTTACAAGGAGACAATCTGCTGTTGGATAATTGAGCCTTTCCTCCCTAAAACATGTCTGCCAGTTCCTCAGTCCGGGTTTAGTCTAAGTCACATGATTTACATTCTGATTCTTTTCAATCAGACTGTAATTGGCTTTACATTTTGTTGTGTTTTATTTTGCATTTGCCCCTGTTCTTGAATACATGGTTCAAATACATTTCCCCCCCTTTATTTTTTTTTATATAAAAGAGACTATATTTTATATATTTGAAGTTCGAACCATTTACAGGCCACAACTATATTTTAGAGTTAGAATCAAACAAAAACTAGTTCCACTCTAGGGCAGGAAAAAGTGGTGAATGCCACACTAATAACCAGCCCTGAATAACTAAGCATAATGTCTACACAGTGATATCTGTGAATGTAGAGCTAGAATATTAGAATATAACAAGCCCTGGCCGGGTAGCTAAGTTGGTTATTGTCCTAATAAGCCAAGGTTGTGGGTTCAATTCCAGGTCAGGGCACATACAAGAATAAACCAATGAATTCATAAATGAGTGGAACAACGAATCAATGTTGTTTTTTCCTCTCTCACTCTCAAAAGCAATAAAGAAAACAATTTTTTAAGAATATAAAATACATGTATGATAAAATAGCAACATAGAAACAAGCTTCTATAAGATATATATTATAGAAAAGAGAATGTTCATCCCCTATAATTACATCTAAGTTCACAAAAGACCTTTTTTTTAAAAAAATAGGCTCTATATTCTAACTTAGGAATGTTGAAATAGCTGTATCTTGTGAACTGCACTTGCTATTTCAAATTAATGTGAGAAATTGTTCCCAAACATATTTTAAATGTGCATCTGTTGCTGCTTATCTATGGGAGTTCAAGTACAAACTGCGGATGGTCATCCAAAAGCAATGAGTGTCTAAGACACATGTGACCCATATGCTGCGCAACCAAGGAGCCAACTACTTTATGGAGAGAGCTTGGCCTCACAGGATGGCTCAGATTTAACCTTGACCCAGAATGCACTCTCAAGAGGTGGTGGGGTTGTGGGAGAAATTCCTAGTGTGTATTCTAGACAGACCAGCAAGAGGAACACACGCAGCAATTGAGTCTTCCACCTACTTTGCGAAGCCAATGAAATCTTCGTGGTTGGTGTTGATGTAGGAGACTTGGATGTCAATCAACAGTAGTACCTGTAAGTCGCAGAGAAACACTTTAGTGAAATCCATCTTACATAGTCTCACACACTCAAGTCAGCAATTGCCTGCAAATTATCTGCATTGAATTTTTAAAGGATGCTTCAGTGAGAATGAAAAGGTGCATTCATTTTTTGCTTCATTAAATTCGTAATTTTTACTCTAAATTTAGAAATTGAAAATCTCCATGAAAACTCTGATTCCCACAAGAAGACAATAGCATTATAATTGCTAGGCATGCACTCTTGGCCAACTTAACACAGAACCTAGAATTATTCTCTTCCTCTAAAATGTAGGCATGATGTTCAAAAGAAGGGCACACATGTTAAACAGGACACACATGTATGAAAGGACACATGGCAAGAAGGCCAGTGAGGAGCTGTTCAGAGCTTCCTGCTCCCATAGACACCATATGTTAGCCTCAAAATAGCAATATCCTCTCCTCTTCTATCTCGTTAAGCTCCCTATAAGCAAGCAGAGAATATTGATTGACCCACTCAAAAATGCAATATACAAATAAATAGAAAGACTTCTTGAGATCAATAAGCTTCACCATCACAGCAAAACTTCAGTCAGTTCTCTGCTAAAAGATCACCTCATCGAGGGATCCTCTCGGCCCGTTCTGTCTGAACTAGCACTCTTCTTACTCTCTGTCCTATGAATCGAGCTCATTTTCCTTTTGTAGCACTACCACTAGCTGACATAGGAAGTTTTTACAAATTGACTTGATGGACCCCATCTACTGTAGCCACTACTGTATCCCAGGGACTAGAACAGAGCCTAAAATACCATGTGAATCCAATCAAGATTTGTCAAGGAATGAACTGGACACATGTTTCAGTAAACATGAAAATGTACTGATCACAAGGTACTTATATAAACTCTAAGTCCAAGTCCTGGAAGGTCCCTCTGTAGAAAATATTCTTCAGTGGGAGACAAGGAGACTTAGAGAACAAGAAGAGAGTGGGACAGGCAGACACTTTAAGAAAGAAAGCTTTACTCCAGAATTATTCAAAACTGGGCTCCCCTTTCTATGTTTCCTTTTTGCTCTCCCAACAGTCTCCATGTCTTCCTAGAATGCTGAGCTTTGTTGATAGGTTAAGAATGAACAACGCTTAAGAATTCTTGCCTATGTACCTCCAGAGCTCTGCGCTGAGACTGCTGAATGAACTTTTAATGACCTCGATGACCCCACGCTGCCTCCCTACACTGAAGGTGACACTGCAGCGCAGCAGAGCACTCTTGGTAAGGCTCATTGACGTAGTCTACGTATTGCTCCCTTGTGGGAACTTTCTTAGGGAAGACTTCTTCCCTGATCCTCACCCCACTCTCACCCAACACCAGGATGAATGATGATGTCACTCTCATGTCGCCTATGTGTCATATTTTACATATACTGCAGCCTACACTTTGTGTTTGTGGTGTTTAGCACCAATTAATCACTCGTCTGTTTGCATCCCTTGTCAGCTTCAGAGGAACAGGGAGTACATTTGTCTTGTTCGCCACTTGATCCCCAGAACCTAGCACAATACACAGAGCAAGTGTCCAATAAATCCCTGTGGCTGTAAATTTTAGAACTACCTCCCAGCTCTGAACAGCAGTTTGTTTTCAACTGCACAATTTATTCCCATATAATTAGTATGCGGCCATGGTTTCTCCATGCACTGCCCAATGCTGTGGGCTCTGAGGCTCTGCTTTTGTGGGGAATCTCAACTGGCCCCCTCATCAAATCTTGCTTTGAGTCCCAAGAGGACCTTCCAAGATGAGTAAATGGGTCACCCCAAACCCACCCTCACTTCTAAACATAAAGTGAAGGCTACTGGGCCAGAAACATAATACTTGTATGAGAAATTTCCTACCATCAGATAGTTTGGTTTCTTCTGTTAATGAAGACAACTAAAGAATTAGGAAGAGTGATCCTTATTGGATTATCTGTGGTAGTGCCTCAATTGTTCCCATACTGAAGCCATCTTCTGTTATACTCTCAAATCCACTTGGTCAGGAGTTTGTATGAAAAAACCATCGAATTGAAGCACAAGTCAATTGTTACCAACATAAAGGGCAAAATATCTACATAATTCTCAACATTGCCAAGGGTTGTCATGAATGTCTTGGACGTTCTCGCACATTAACTTGGACTGCAGTGTAGGAAAAAAAAAGTGGAAAAAATAAAAACTACGGCTGTTCTCATTCATATTCCTGGAAACTAGGAGTCTGTGTTCATCCCAGGAAGAGAGCCAGGTCACATATGGGGGATGAAAAGAGTACATTTTTTTCTCACTTTTTTCACTTTCTCAGTGCCCTTCTCACCCACAGTTATTGAATATGGAGTTGAAGAAAAGTAAAGCTATCCTTGGGGGCAGTCATCGCCCACAAAGCCGACCACTTCAACATGCACTCTCATGTTTGGGAGCACCTGGAAGAATTACAGGCACATACAGGTACTCAAAAGCCCTTTGTTTTAGAAAAAAATTCACCGACTGATTTATGGGTTTCCATATTTTTAATTTTGAAGAAATTTTCCTCCCACAAAGCTGCCAGAGCAGAAGTCTGTAATAGTTCCATTTCAAAATATATATATATAAGAACACCTCTCAACAGTTCTAGTGCAGAGGCCTGAGGACACTGGCCTCTCGACCACCACGAGGGTGAGGGTGGAGGGGGCACCAAGGCAGAATGGAGTGCAGGAGGCAGATGTGAGAGCTGTGCAAATGGACATGTTCGCCCGGCCGAACCAGACGTGCTCCCACACAGGTTCCTGTCAGAGGTGGCAAGTGTTAGCTTCCTCGGGCCAGCCGAGGTGGTCACTTGGGAGCAGACACCCACCCATCTCATCTCCCCCTTGGAGAGTTGATTAATCAGCACATAAGAGCTGCAGAGGCAAGACAAGGCCCCTTGCAAGGAGAAAAGGTATTTCTTCCTCATACCTACTGTGTCATGGCTCTTTGGCAAAAATAACTAAAATGACTGATGAGCTGCAGCCATATTTGGGCTATTGCATCTCATCCTCACAAGATGCCAGTGAGTTAACTACCATCATGATCCCACTTGAAGGTGAGGAAACCGAAGTGGGAAGATGCCCACATAATGTGTTTTTTTTACACAGAAAGTAAATGGGAGATCTGGGTTCAAACTCGGGCTGTGGGAACCCGGGGCCCACAGTCCTAACAACGCTAAGAAACAGGAAGGCATTAACAACTCAGTTAGCTATGGACACAAAGATAATAATGATACTATGCCCTCAATATTGTCATCTCAGGGAAGAGCTAAATAGGATATATTATCATTCAAATTTTCTAGAATAAAGCCACTAAATTAAAGTGGTTATCTATTTACTCAAAGTCAGTTTCTAACACAGTTGACACTAGAACCTAAGTGTTCTTGGTCAGGCAGCAGCCATGACGTTAGATGGGGAAACTTCGGACCTCAGCATGACATATGTGGGTTTGATTTCACTGGCTCCTGAGTTAACCTTGATTTTATTTATCCCTAAGTCACAAAGCCTATTTGCTCCACTTTTGGCTCTCCACAGGTGTGAACATTGAAAAACAAGTGAAAACTATGAATAATGGTTAATGGACTTTCAAAGCATGAAGATCAAAAGGAGTGGCAATGAATCCGCAGCTCATCGGGAAAACGGTACTGCGGGTCCTCCAGCCCTTCCCTCCACTTTGTCCCTCCACTCCACCCCACCCTCTCGCCTCAGCCTCCGCTGCACATGTTCCCTGTGTTCTGTCTATCTCTCTCTCGCTTCTATTCTGCCTTCCTCCTCATCCCACTCACCTGAAAACCACAAAATCTTGCAATTATAACTTCTAGAGGACTTCCGAGAGCACACAGGCCTACATCCCATGTCATACAGTTGTGTCCTGGCCTCTACCAGCATCTGAAACCATCGTGTTCCCCATTATAATGAACTATAAATAACAGGAAAAAATCCACCTAAGTTTAAGAAGCTTTTATCTTCCTGGAGGCCTTCCCTTTTTTTAATGAGTTATCTTCACTTGAAAAGAATCTTTTGGATTCACAGAGCCAAGCTGGAATTGGAAGACAATTTCAAAGTCAATCCTTAGAAACCATATTCTACAAAATAGAAATGTTTAAAGGAGCTGTTCTTAAAAGTTTTTATTTTTCAATGGAAGTTTCCCTGGGTATGCTAATGAATAGCTTTGTCCATTATTCTCAAAGAAAACCAGAACACTGAACATTTTGCATAGCATTTTAGGAATTTAGGACAATCTTGGCTCCCATCTCTGGACCCATTAAAATTTTAAAAATCCTGTCTTAAATAAGAAAAAGTGCTCTGTTTCTGGATTAGTGTTAGTGGTTTTCAAGGTGGGCTATGTACATGCTAGGGGTACACATTATGATCTATGGGGTGCTGAGAAAAAATAATGGAACTCCTATTACTGTGTTTTAAATTGCATCCTTCTAAAGTCTTTACATTTGTTTATATCCTTAACATACACAAGATGTTAGTATAGCAACACATGTATAAAATTTATTAATAAGTAAAAATAAACATATGTGGTTGTGTTCTAACTATTCTTTTTCCCATTATAATGCCGACTGGTAGAGACCAGCAGACATCCTTGGGGAGACCTTACACTCCCCACGAGGCCCCTGGCCACCAGGGAAGGCCTCTTCTCACCTGGTCCTTGGTCTTCCCTTCCCGCTCCCGAATGTGGTTAGCCACAATCCGCTCCGTTTCCTCGCACAGCCTGGGGAAGTTTGCCAGCTGTCAGGAAAAACAGATCTGAGTGTTAATACTCCAAAAGTTAAACCACAAAAAAAAGAAGACGAGATAAGTGATTTATTTTATAAAAGATAGGCATCACAATTCTGGTAGCAGGAGTGGAATTCTCTAGAGAATGGTGGAGTGAGAGAAGAAGCTCCTCAAGCTATAACCAGAGGTAACTATGGTACCCAGAGGAAACTTCTCTACAAAGAAACAGAAGGCCAGATACCATGTAGCACTATGCTCTACAGAGTTAGCACCTGAGAGAGGACAAAGATGAAGGGGACTGGAATGAGCATGAAAAGATCACAATGACTGGCAGTGCTCACCATGTCTCAGGCTGTGTGCTAAACGCCTCATGAACTAACTCATTAAAAAAATCACGACAATCTAAACAATAGATCCTACTAAGACCATTTTGTAGAGGAGGAAAGCAAAGCACAGAGAGGTTAAGTAACTTGCCCAAGATTGAACAGCTTAAAATTGGTGGGTCCAGGATTCCAACCCAAGTCTCAAACTCCAGAGCACAAGGTCTCATCTGTCACCCTTTTGATGATGATCCATTCCAGAAACCACAAAGATCATTTCATTTATTTTTAATTCTTCCCCAACAGATATATTTGCATATACATGTTTTTTGGCAAAACTGTAGAAATAATGCATTTCAATCACTTATCCCATATAAATTATTCCGATAATTGTCCAAAATATAGTTTGCAAAAATGAATGAACGAACGACAGTTGTTTTCAACATGCGGAAGAAAAAGAATAGGATGAACAAGGATGTTTAAAGAACCCTAATCTAGAAGAGGACTTAGTCAGAAAAAGCTCTATGGGAACAGTTGTGGGACAGTGGAGCTTGCCAGGCACAGGAACATGTGTGGGGGACGGTGGCAATGAATAGTGAAAGAAGTGAAAGATCAAGTTCTTCCTATCCATCACTTTGAATATTTCTTGCCACTCCCTTCTGGCCTGCATAGTTTCTGTTGAGAAATCAGCTGACAGTCGTATGGGTACTCCCTTGTAGGTAACTGTTTTTCTCTTGCTGCTTTTAAGATTCTCTCTTTGTCTTTTGCTCTTAATTATGATGTGTCTTGAACATTACTCTACCCAGCAAAGCTATCATTTAGAATAGGTCAGAGAAAGAGCTTACAGACAAAAAAAAAAAGCTAAAGGAGTTCATCACCACCAAACCAGTATTATATGAAATGCTGAAGGGTATTCTTTAAGAAGAGGAAGAAGAAGAAAAAGGTAAAGATCAAAAATATGAACAAAGTGACAACAAATACATACCTATCAACAATTAAATCTAAAAATCAAATGAATAAGAAATCTGATGAACAGAATAAACTGGTGAATGGAATGGAATCAGGGGCATGGAACTGGAACAGACTGATGAGTCTGAGGGAAGGGGGTGTGGAGGTGTGCAGGAAGAGATTAGACAAAGATCTTATATGCACGTATGCATTACCTATGGACACACAATAGGGTGGCAAGAGCCTGGGGTGGGATAGGAACTGGGTGGAGAGAAGCTTTGGGGGGGGGGCAAAAGACAGCCATCTGTAATAATCTCAACAATAAAGATTAATTTTTTAAAAAATAATTAAAAGGTCATCACAGACAGGGAGGAGGATGGTCTCAGGCAAAGCTAGAATGGTAAGCAGGGGCAGATCAGGCAGAAGGTAAAACCAAAATGTTTTTGCTGGCTCCCGAATGCAATGCTCCTGTCCCAATTCTTCATAATACACAATGGAACATCCTACTGGTACTCAAACGACTTCTGATGAGACTTTCTGCCACTTGTTTCATTAGCTCAGGGTGCACAGCCTTTTACTTAGTCTTAAAGGATACTAGCATTTGCCTGGCTAGGTGGCTTCTTTGGTTGGGTGTCATCCTGTGCACCAAAAGGTCGCCTGATCAATTCCTGGTCAGGCCACTTGATCAGGTTGTGGGTTCGAGCTCTCAGTTGATGTTATGCTCTCAAATCCATGTTTCTCCCTCTCTCCAAAATAAAAAATAAAAATCCTTTCTAATAAAATGGGTAATATGTAAATTAACCATCACTCCATCACAAATATGGCGGCGCCCATAGCCACAAGATGGCTGTGCCCAGTCCTCTCAGCTCCGCCGTAGTCCCCCAGTCCCGAGGGGGCGGCTGCTGAGAGCAGGCAGCATGAGCACCCTGGTGGAATGCTTGCTTCGTCGCCAAGCCTGGCTTGGGCCGGCCCCCCGGAGCTGGAGCAGACACAGACGGGGGGCTGGCCTGCAGCCTCCACAGCCAAGTGCAGCCCCGGAAAGGAGACGATGGGCCCGCCTCCTGCGGAAGCAGCGCAGGTCTCTCCCGCCTCCCACGGAAGCGGTGTGGCTCCCTCCTGGCTCCTGTGGGCACCAGCAGCTTGCTTCTGCCTCCTGCGGAAGACACACGGCTCCCATGGAAACAGCACGGCTCCCATGGAAACAGCACGACTCTCAGCATCACACTGTGATTCCCTCCAATGGGCTACTAGTAAATAAATAAGTAAATAAATAAATAAATAAATAAAAATGCCCTAGCTGGTTTGGCTCGTGGATAGAGTGTCAGTCTGTGAACTGAAGGGTCCTGGGTTTGATTCTGGTCAAGGGCACATGCCCAGGTTGCGAGCTCAATTCCCATTCGGGGGCGTGCAAGGGGCAGCCTATCAATGATGGTCTCTCATCATTGATGTTTCTATCTTTCCTCTCCCTTCCTCTCTGAAATCAATAAAAATATATTAAAAAATAAATAAAATAAAAGATACTAGAGTTTGACTGCTCATTTATTCCCTCATCTCTTCTATGTCTCTTACTTAAGGTGCAATACATTTTCTCAATTTAAATCATTCAAATTTTTAACCTCTTTCACTATGGATGCTGAATTAAAAGCCTATAGTTGTATGAATAACTTTACAAATTCATCAAAATTCTAATCACATAGGCCAAAATATTGATCCAGAAGACACCATCTTCAGACCTGTAGTTCCCTATTCATTGTTTAAATATTCTGGTAAATTGACTTATATAGGATCAAGGAATTACTATTGGCTATCATCATTTAATATTTCTAAATTTATTTCACATCAGTCCTTCATTGAACATTCACTGGGCCCGTGCTATAGGCCAACTGTAGGCTCAGTTGACATCAAAGCTCCTGGTCTGAAAAACCTTACAGTCCCATGTGGCAGGTTGACTGTACAGATCAAGTCTAATGCAAAAAAATAAATAGTTTCTAAAAAGCAAGAAAAAGAGAAAGAAATAAATGGCCAAACCTTCTCTGAGGAGACCTTAGAGCAGTGGTTCTCAACCTTCTGGCCCTTTAAATACAATTCGGTCGAACGATCCTTTCACAGGGGCCGCCTAAGGCCATCCTGCATATCAGATATTTACATGACGATTCATCACAGTAGCAACATGACAGTGATGAAGTAGCAACGAAAATAAT
>NW_006293313.1:1195567-1198181 GCF_000327345.1 Myotis davidii | reverse complement strand
CTCATGTTGTGACCCAACCATAAAATTATTTTCGTTGCTACTTCATAACTGTAATGTTGCTACTGTTATGAATCATAATGTAAATATCTGATATGCAGGATGGTCTTAGGCAACCCCTGTGAAAGGGTCGTTCGACCATCAAAGGGGTCGCGACCCACCGGTTGAGAACCGCTGCCTTAGAGGCTTTCATGCCTAAATTATGACAGTGAAGCTTCCAAGCAAAGCTGGCCATCTATCAAATGGTAAATTACTTCTAAATAGTTTATTATTCAAATTACATCGAATATTCTTAAAAAGAGATTAAAAAATAATACAATATATATGACTTTAGGGATCAAAACTTTAAATATAGAATTCTAAGAAAAAAGTTTAATTATACATATTCAGAGAAAAAGCAGTGCCATAATTTTTAAAAATACACATAAAAATATGTTTTAATAAAATCCAGTGTTTTGAGTGTTATTTAGGGTAATGTTTAATTATTTTGGTGGGAAATCAATATAAAATTTTAATTTTGAGCATGAACCACTTTTACCCTAGAGGGGAAAAAAAATCACTTGAAAGACATTTCTACCCAATAAAACAAAAATTACACACTTATTAAACTTATTAACCATTGATTAATTAGATCATGAGAGCCATGCTATCAGATTTCCCTTGGAACAGGCATGAGACCAGGCAAAATTTCCATACCTTCAAGAGTAACCAGTTCGATGCCTTAAGCAAAGACTCAGGTCATTAGGTAGCCATCTGTTCATAGTTCCATAGCACACATCACTGAGAAAATAAACTAAAACCAGAACAAAACGTTTTTTATGCACATGACTTGAGTTGATTGGCTTGGCTGAACTACAGATATGGGCTCTGTTTTGATCAAAAAGCTATAAACTTTCCAGTGTTAGCCACTCACTACAAACAGAACAGCAATAATGATTTTACTGCTCCTAAAAGTACACAATAATTTTATTCCATTTCTGTCTATTAAAACCTGCCCCCAAATCCCTAGTAATCCTTTAGCTATATATAACATAATGTTGTATTTATTCAGGAGATGACAAAAGTGCTTACCTGGGCACAACAAATTTGTTATTTTAAAAAAGGAAAAAACAGAAGCATTTACAAAGGTGATCAAAGATGAGAAACAATTCTATTATAAAGAGGTCGAGAAATTACGCAGGGGTAAATAGGAAAATATGTTATTGAGTGTTCTATATTTCAGAAGTGGCATACGGGAAGTCTCAGAAGACCTAAGCTAAGCTGATAGAATGGAGAAGCCAGGTCCCATTCCATGGCCTTGGGGAAAGCAATCAAAGAGGAAACAATACTGTTAGCCCTCCTTTTCCATGTAGACAAATCCTAAATCTCTAAAGGTCAAATATTTTCGCCAATTGGTGGGAGAAATGATGAGGTATATACAGGAAGATCACATGTGGTATGTCGATATGTGCATCCATCATATACCTCACATACCATTTCTTTAAGCAGAGACACGAAAACTCATGTTATTTAGCAAATGCTAAGGAATGAAACCAACAGGTCAAGCTGGGGCGAAGTAAAACTAAAAGGTATTCAGAAGAGACATAACCTTGCTAAGTAATTCAGAAAGTACCCAAACAGGAGGTCAGAGTGGGGGTGACACTATATCAAAATAATACCCAAAGATAATAAACAGGTTTTCATCTCTTTCCAAGTTTATCTCTGGTAGACATATTAAAAGAAAAATCAAAACAGAAAATAAGAGGAAAAGCAGGAGTAAAGGTAAATTATAAATTAAGAATTATTTACAAAGATCAAAAATCCTTTAATGATTTGTGGGATTAAAAAATGAGATTACTGGAATATTAGTCAGCCATAAAAAAGAAGGAAATCTTGCCATTTCCCACATTATGGATGGGCCTTGAGGATATTATGTTAAGTGAAATAAATCAGACAAGAGAAAGACAAATATTGTATGATCTTACTTGTAAATCAGAAACAGACAGAAAGCCCAAGCTCATAGATACAGAGAACATATTGGTCGTTATCAGAGTCCAGGAAGGGTTGGGGTGGGCAAATGGGTAAAGGGAGTCAAAGGTACAAGATTCCAGTTACAAAATAAATAAATCCTGGGGACGTAATATATACTATGATGACTATATATATAAAAGGCTAATATGCTAAGTGTCTGACCATCCAACCAGTCGCTATGATGTGCACTGACCACCAGGGGCAGATGCTCAACACAGGAGCTGCCGTGATGCACACTGGCCATTTGCAGAGAAACGGCACTGCGGACCTGGCACCCACAAAGCAACACTTGGCTTCCCCCAAGTGGGATACAGGCCCCACCACCACCCCAGAGTGACACCCCACCAAATCGCAGCCAATGCTGCCAAGACCCCATGGTGCAAAATGCAGCCCACAGCTCAGCCCAGCCCAGAAACAGTGGCTCTGGGCGTCAGGTAATGATGTCACATAGCAACGCCCAGCTTCTGTCCCTAGCAACTAGCCTCCTTGGAGTTTCTTCAGCCCAGAAACACATCTTGTTTTATAGCCAGGTGGAAACATTTTACACTTTAACCAAATGTCTGTGAAGCCTTTTCCCGTGCCTCCTCTCATTTGCTCCTAACAGAAA
>NW_006293313.1:1192527-1195180 GCF_000327345.1 Myotis davidii | reverse complement strand
CCTATTGTGAGGATCATTTCATGATGTATTTAAATATCAAATCATTATTATTATACATCTAAAACTAATACAGTGCTACATTCCAATTACATCTCAATTTTTAAAAAGGGTTTAAAAAACAAGCAACACCAACATCAAAAAGGTGCTGTTCCTACCCCTTAAAAGCCAAATCCCTGGCTTGAATTCCCTATAATACCCAATAAAAGGTTTGTTCTTTAATAATCAGCCTGATTTGAAACCTGAGTACCATGACCTATTACTTGAGGCATCTACTATACACAGAGCACAACCCTGTCTGTGTGACTGGGCAGCTGTTAGAGGAGGTGAAATGCCAGTCTTTTTCCACAGAGTCAAAACCATAGTAGATCTATCCAGACCTAAGAGAAAACCCTATTTGAACAGCGTGCTATGTCACTCTTCTCCTTCATCCTACAACCTTCATGGAAAGTTAACCAAGTGGCGGCTTCAGCCAATCATCACCTGCTGAGTCAATGAGATGTGATTCGTTTATTCATTGGATTATTCATTCCATGGTTATTGTTGAAAACCTGGCTGTTTAAGGGGCTGGACATAGAGCGGTTAGCTTAGCAAACCAAGTTGCTAAGTTATGGAGCTTACACTCTCAAGTCTCTGAATTGTCCTCCTCCACCACCACCAAAACAACAACAGGTATATATTGTAAAACTCATGTGGTCATGTGTGCCACAAAGGAAAACCAAGTGTGGTAAGTAGATGAGCAGTGATGTGTGTGTGTGTGTGCACATGCACGCACACTACTGTAAATAGAAGAGTCAGAGAAAGACTGTGATTGGTTGGCATTTGAGCAGAAACTGGAAGGAAGTAAGGGTATGAGCTGTGCAGATATCTTGAGACAGAGGATTTCCCACCCTGGGAATGAGAAGTGCAAAGACCCTGCTATCATGTCCCCTTGACCTGTTGAAGAAAGAAGGAACCCAGCATAGCTGGAGTGGACGGAGGGGAGGGGAGAGTGGGAGGAGTTCAGAGACGGAAAGGGGCAAGGTCATTGGAGGCCTTTGAAAGCCACAGCCAGGACTTGGGAGTCAACGTTTAGTTAGTTGTGGGTATCCAGGCCAGATATTTACTTACCTTCACATGCCACAAAACCCAGCATCTCTTCTCACAGACCTTTTTAATGAAAATTTTCTCTGTATTTCTAACAAACAACTAAGATATCTTTCTTATTTCCTTGCAAAGCTTTTTTTTTCTTTTTTCTCAGCAGTGTAAAAAAACAAAATCAATTAATTAGTCTGATGGAGATCCAAGAATGTGGTTTCCCAAGAGGCCAATAAATGGCACAGTTGCTAAACTCTGGTTGAGAAAACAAGATGTTCCTCTCAGTATTTCCTGAAAAGAACCTTCGCACCCTGTGATGATGCTCTAGAGGAGAGGAGGTAAGAAGAGCAGCTGGAAGCAGATGCCCAGAGAAGTCCGAAGTGGAGATGTTCCTGGAGGGAAGCCAGACAGCTCATAAAGCTCGCATGTTCCTGCCCTATCCTCCCAAAGACAACAGTGAGGAGCAGCCCAGAGGAAGTGCAAGTTAGAATCTAGCTCTGTGCTTTGTTATTCGAGCACACATAATTCCCATGTTTTCCACTGATGTTTGCTTACGTGGCTTAAGAAAGAGAAATTAAATATTTTACACATAACTCATGCGCCATGAGGACCTGAAAAAGAAAATACTGTTGTTTTACATATAAAGTCACAATACAGCTAGAGCAACTATATGTTAGACTTACCAGGGGAGTCTCATTATAGTTCACGCCAGGGGGAGTGTTAATAGTCTACCTTTCAATTTCAGAACTGAACTTTGTTAGATGATAAATTGTATGGTCACCTTTCTGTGGCTCATGTGGGTCAAGTGGAGTTCTCAAATTTAATTGGAATTATGTATTTCGCTTTGCAAAAGATTTTAATAAGACCAGTTCTGAAGTAAAAGAACTTGAAGATAGATATAATAAGGCCAAACAACAAGAACATCAAAATGAGGAACAAGGCAAATAGGTATTTGAAGGAAAACCTGTCCAAATTTTCATTTTAAAAAGAATGATAAAAATATTCTTTAAAAACGAAGCAGAGGTTTCTTTAGCAGCAGGTTCTCCTTTGAACATCTAAATTGTTAATAAGTATTTGTAGAAGGCCTCTTATGTACGATTAGTCATTGGGATAGGTGCCAGGGATAAGAAAATAAAAGACACAGCTCTTTTTTTAAAAGGTACTTATAAAAGAAAAATTCATATATACAGACAATAGTATGGCGATTATACCAGAGGGAAAGCGGGGTGGGGGAGGTGAGAGAGAGGAAAGAGGGAAAAATGGTGATAGAAGGAGACTTGACTTGGAGTGGTAAATACACAATACAATATACAGATGTTTTATAGAATTACACACCTAAAACATGTAATTCCATTAACCAGTGTCAACCCAAAAAATTCAATGAAAATTTTAAAAATTAAAATAAATAAATAGAAGGCACTTATAATCTGCAAGAAAAGACATTTACCTAAGCAAAGAAATGACACACAAGTGTCAACGCAGTGTCATTATTGCTATGATGAAGTGTAGACCAGGCACCATTGGAAGCCCTAAGATGCAAGTAAGGATGGGGACCAGGAAAGGGTTCACAGATGACTCA
>NW_006293313.1:1180608-1192490 GCF_000327345.1 Myotis davidii | reverse complement strand
GACAATGATTGAACTGGATCTTAAAAAATGAGAGGAGATGGCAGGTGAAGACAGGCAGAGAAAAGAGACATTCTAAACAGAGAACCACGTGTGCAAATGCTAAGAGCATAAAAACATTTCCGGGGCATGCAAACCACTCAGAATGACTGGAGCTAGCAGACACTGACAACAAGTGTGGCTGGAGAAGTATTTAGAGTCCAGAAGGCAAAACTACGCACAACCATGAATGAATGGAACTATCTCAAGGTATGAGAAACCAATGAGTAAATACTGAGACAACGGGGAGAATAGATGTCCGTATCGTAGAGGGCTACTTTGACAGCTATGGGAGGATGAGTTTGAGGATGGCCAGACGGGTAGAAAGATCAGTTAGGAGGCCAGTGGACTAATTTAGTTTTTTTTTTAAAAAAACTGCTCAGCGTCTTAAGAGAATAGTTGCAATAGACTGTAGAGTAGACAGTCTCAGGAAAGAGGCTCAAGCTGAAGTACAGATTTGGAAATCAAGAGTAATTTATGTGGCAGCTGGACTGTGGGAGACGTGCCCTATCAGGAGGAAGGACAGTGACAGAAGGAAACCAGGAGTCAGTTCCACAGGACATCAATGTGCAGAGGTCGACAACAGTGGATGAGCTCTTAAAAGGAGATGGAAGAAAACCCATGGAAGAGAGAGGGGTCAGCTTCAAAAAGAGAGTGGACCACAGTATCAGGGATAAGGATATCATTAGATTTGGCAATCAGTCTCTGGATGACCATGCCATAATTATTTCAGCAGAGTGGGAGGAGGGTAGAAGTCAAATTTCAGAGGGTTAAGGAACTAACTGGAGATGAGAGAGTAAAGAAAGTAAGCATAAACTACTTTTTCCCCAAGAAGGCTGGTTATGAAGAAAAGGAGAGGAATAGGGCAGTAGATAGCTTTTTGTTTTTGTTATCAAATCACAGTGTGGTCACCCAAGCTGGTTTTGCTCAGTGGATAGAGCATCCGCCTGCCAACTGAAGAGTCCCGGGTTCGATTCCAGCCTGGGTTGTGGGCTCGATCTCCAGTAGGGGGCGTGCAGGAGGCAGCCAATCAACAATTCTCTCTCATCATTAATGTTCCTATTTCTCCCTCTCCCTTCCTCTCTGAAATCAATAAAAATATGTATTTTTTTTAACAATCACGCTGTGGTTTCAACTCTCTTCTGATTGGACACAGACTGGTAACAATGGTCAAGAAAGAAAATAAAACCAGGAGGAGACGGATAAGTTGGAAGAAAACAGAGGCCAAAGGACCTTATGGGAGACTTTACAGGAAAGTTAATGCACAATCTTTGGAAGCCACACAAGGAGAAGTAGGCAAGTGACAAATGATCTGGGCCCTAGATCCTTTGGGTTTGGGCCAATAAATGCTCTTCAGTGAAGAGAGCTGTAAGGTAAACAGTAATCTCAGGGAAAAAGTGAGGTTTCATTTAAGACAAACTGTAAAATATTTTGAGAAGACAGTACAAATACACAATCACCACTGATACAGAGAACATAATGGAAAGGGCGGTTCAAAGGGTGGACAGCAAAGGACAGAAACCAAGTGTCCAGAACAAGCTGTCTCATCCCATGCCATCAGGACCGACTGCTGCTTTTCCAGTAAATTGGATGCAATTGGAAATGATAAAAAAAAAATGATTCATACATACCGTAAACACTTTCTATAACTCAAAACACAAATGTGCACACATGTGCCAACCTTCTGATGTAAGGCCAAGGCCCGTTCCCAGCATATGGATCTGCTGAGAGGAGCTATGCGTCTTCTGTCCCCCATAAACCACATCCGTAATCTACAAGTTTGCTTTCTTCAAAGTAGGGGGAGAAGCTGAACGCAGAGCCCATGTAGGTTTGTACGACTCCCCCCATGTCTTTTAACTTTGTCCCACCTAGACCTGGGCGATGGCAAAGCTTACGTAGCTAATCTTTTATCAAGTTTCTCCAAAGCTGAGTTTTCAGAGGAACAAAACTCGTTTTTTTTCTGCACCTGATCACTTTACTTACTCTTCATTTAAACTACATAGTTTATATGAGAACTACAACTAGCTAAAACAGGCTTGAGGACGGCCGCAACACAAGGGGCCCTCAGAAAGAGGCCAGCTTAGCTGGTGGGGCAGCATTGCCTGGGCACCCGGAGGAGCCTTTGTCTGAAGACCTCTGTGCTGAGGGAGGCAGGCTGGGTGTCTGATGGAGTTAACAGCATTGGTTAACTCCCTAAGTCAGTGAAGAGGAGGCCAATGAAGAGAGCTTTAACTCGTCAGGAGACAAGACTACGCGCTTGAGGGGTAGGCAAGGACAGGGGACGGGGAGTATTATTTATTAACTGGCTTCAGGTTCCCAAGTAGAGAGCTGGTATAGACTTTTTTCTCCCCCAGGTGCATGCTTTCCCTTTCCTCAATCCCTTTGCTTCCATGGCTTACTCTGGAGAACAGAGACTAGGCTGGAAGGAACCTGATGGAAGAACTGGAAGAGGCCTGGAGCCGGTCTGCAGTTCCGGAGCCTCTTCTGGACCCCACACTGGTCACGGAATGCCTTTGCTTTTTTTTGCACTGATGTCTAGGACTTCAGCCTGCTTTCCTCTTTCACCACTTACGTCTCTTCCTTCATCTGAGTTGTTCTGCCAGTCACTGGGGACCAAAATTCATCTTCAGTCACATTATCTGTCTCTCTCATTCTTTCTCCTGCTCCCCATTGGTTTCCAGAGAGGTTACTCATAGTACCATAGAAAAAGGGGAAAGCAACAAAACTGACAAACTAGAAGTATCTATTCTTTCAAGAAATGATCAAAGTACCAGTGTTAATGGCAATGGGGCTAGATCTACGCACCCCAAACATCACTCACCCCCTTCCTGTATTTTCCAGTACAGGGCCCTCCTTTCCCATCCCCATGGAATGGGTGGAATCCAGCACACTTCTGCCAAGTTCCTCAGTGAGGAGTCCCCCAATTCAATAGGTGTTATAGGTAGTAATGGCCATTAATAGATTAGCCACCATTGACTGAGCAGTTACTGTAGTTAATGCATTAAGGGCCCCATTCTCAGGCATCATCTTGTTTAATCTGCACTCAAGTAGTATTGTATTTATTCTCATCATCCCCATTTCAGAGAAATTATAAACCTCTAGGGATTCAAGGTCACACAGAGGTGAGTTGCAAAGCCAAGATTTGAATCGAGGTTCCCAAGGCTAAGCTCTTATACCACTCTGCCCCTTCCCAGAATGTCCAGGTTCAAGTGGAATTCATGTAAATTTAGGAAACTTTCCTTAATTCCCTTCACAATATCAATGATTCCCTTCCCCTAACAATCACCCTCATCTATGGTATACACCAAAAGAAAATAGTTTAGGGCATACACCTTGTTCTTCCAAAGTGATGTTGACCTGCTTAAGCAACCTATGTGGAATGGATGATAGAAGACTATACGCCATCTACCAGGAGATCAAGTCCCACTCAGTACTTTTCACAACCTTCCCCTTGAGCAAACACACCACCTTATCTAACAAAAGAGGGGAGGGAGTCAGGCAGAGGAAGGCATGCTGCAGGGTGGGAGAGAGGGGTAAACCAAACAGAAACTTGTTGGAAAGGTCAGTAATTCAAGCTTACTTTTTTGGTACACTTCTTGACGGTGTTGATTAATTCTTGCATTACCAGATCTACACTCTTCAAAGAAGGCCCTTTCAGCTTCACAATTTGTTTTTTGACTATTGCTTCAAACGCCATGTCTGGAGTAAACAGCCCTGTCCTGAGTGTGAGAAAGAAAGCCGCATGTTAGATTTTTTTTTTAAATGAGTAATAATATCCAGTACTCATTTGAAAATGTTTTGATTGACAGGCTACTTAAAGAAAGCGTGAATACCTAGTTTAAAAGTTACAGAGTGATTTATTCTAGCCACAGTATCATTTGTAATAATTTTAATACTAATATTTCATAATGCATTCTGTTCTCTAGATGATTAACATTACCTAAAAATAGATCCCAAAGTGTTTATATGGCATATCATCTGGCCTTCTCATTAGTTTGTCTCATTTCACAGTCTCACAGCTTTTTAAAGGAATGCTACAATGGAAATGTTCTAAATTGACATTTCTCTTTCTAATGTACTCCAAAGGCAATCCTCTCTTGCCCTCCATGAAGCAGGAAACGGTCCTCATTTTTGAGCCCTGAGACAGTTGACACTACTGAGAAATTTCACTATACTGAGTGCAGTGGGTCCCAGTCTGAGGTGGGAGGGGAACTGGAGGAAAAAGAAAGCAGTTAAGTAGAACTAACCTGGGACCCAGGATGTTGAAATGGTGAGTTTACAAACAATAAAACAAAAATGAAATAGCAAGTGCCTTTTCATTTGGCTAGAGTCCATTCAAATTGGTATCGGAACAATGCTTTCCCTGTGCTGTGCAGGAGTCCGAGAAAGCACACGTGTGTGTGTTTCATAGAAAGTGCTTATTCGTATTTAAACAGAGTCCACGAGGGAACCCGGACCCTGAGCACGGGCCATCCTCAAAGACCGGCAGCTCTTGACTCCCTGTTTCTAAACCCTCTTCCCTTCCTCTTCTCACCTCTCCTGCCTTAACGCCTCTCCCTGCAACACTCAACTCTATGATGTCTCCTTCGGGAAATTGTTTTTAATGCTCCCTTAATCAGCTTTACTCTCCATCCCTCCTAATCACCTACTCTCTGTTCACCCCTATTTCTTACTGTAGTGATCACACCAGATTGGAACTGTAATTCTCCACCTCGGATATGGGATAAAATCCACACTGCTCAGTCTGACATAAAAAATTTCCCCATCTGAGCCTACCCTTCCTTTTATTTTCCTCCAGCCTCCCGTGCACCCTATGTTCCCACCACACGGGGCCCTCTGCCTTTGCACAAACACACTCACACACTCAGTTTAGGTCTCTGCCTTCGTCTTGTGACGGTCGCTTCGGAATCCCCGCAATTTGAGCGCATCCACATCCCACCTGCATGAGACCACTTCCTACAGCGCCTGCCCCGGTCCTACTGCCGGCCAGGCCTTCTCCCTCTGAACCCCAACATCTCTCAGCAGGGATCGGGGCACATGCTGTCCCCTGGCTACACCGGTAGGAAGTGTCACGATCACACTGACTGTGTTCATCCCACAAGGACTGTCTCCCACGCTTGCTCATTGCTGGTTCTCAGCATGTACAGGCGGAGAAGGAGCCATCCGGGCCTCAGTGGGCAAGGGAGGTTTCTGCTATTGGAATATCCAACAGAATCCACTGGGCACAATGCTTTTCACACGTGTACTTTAGGGCCTAGATAGGCATGCCGTTAGGATGTCTCAGATACAGGGCAGCGCCATCTTCTAGGCCAGTGGTTGGCGAACTCATTAGTCAACAGAGCCAAATATCAACAGTACAACCATTGAAATTTCTTTTGAGAGTCAAATTTTTTAAACTTAAACTATATAGGTAGGTACATTGTTATTAACTTAATTAGGGTACCCCTAAGGCTTAGAAAGAGCCACACTCAAGGGGCCAAAGAGCCGAATGTGGCTCACGAGCCGCAGTTTGCCAACCATAGATCTAGTTCAAAATGTCAATAGTATTAAGGTTGAGAAACCTGGTCCCGAGTTTATGACAGTGAAGATAGAGGGAAGGCTGACCTTGAGGAACAAATTTGAAGAAATTTCACAATTGATATAAAATATAAGTAAAAAGGAAACAATCAAGGACCTCTGCGAAGTCAAAATAGACACTTAGAAAGCCTCTCGGTCAACGCTATGTACTCGCACTATTTGAGACGTGCAGAGACTGTCTCCATTTTAAAACAATAGCTCATTCAAATGTCACAACTCCTTTGGGAAATCACTCATCACATTCACACTCACGGTCAGGCTTTGTCCTCTCAGGTTCTGTTCCCCAAGGAGTCTCCACTTGGCCCTGTGTGGGCAGGGCTCGTGGGTGCAGGGCACATCGATGCAGGGCAGTAGGTGCAGAGCACGTTTATGCAGAGCATGTGGGCGCAGGGCTGTAGGCGCAGAGCACGTGTATGCAGAGCATGTAGGCACCTCTCAGGTTCTGTTCCCCAAGGAGTCTCCACTCGGCCCTGTGTGGGCAGGGCTCGTGGGCGCAGGGCACATCGATGCAGGGCAGTAGGCGCAGAGCACGTGCATGCAGAGTACGTGGGCGCAGAGCACACGGACGCAGGGCAGTAGGCGCAGAGCATGTGTATGCAGAGTACGTGGGCGCAGGGCACATGGACGCAGGGCAGTAGGCGCAGAGCACGTGTATGCAGAGCACGTGGGCGCAGGGCACAAGGACCCAGGGCAGTAGGCTCAGAGCACATGTATGCAGAGCATGTGGGCGCAGGGCACACGGACGCAGGGCAGTAGGCTCAGAGCACGTGTATGCTGAGCACGTGGGCGCAGGGGATGTGGGTGCAAGGCACGTGCACGTAGGCACGTGGGCGCAGGACACGTGCACGTGCACGTAGGGCATGTGGGCGCAGAGGCCGTGGATGCACAGACCGTGGATGCTCGGCATGTGCACACATGGCACGTGGATGCACACAGCACGCTCTGTTAAAGCTGAGATACCACTACCTATAGACAGGGGGCGCTTCCCGCCTATAGGATAATCCACAAAGTGGGCAACCTAAGTTTTATCAGCCTGACTTCAGGACATCTCAATTTAACGTATGCTCCCTTACATTTTGTTTAGCCTTCCGAACATGAACTCAAGCAATGTGTTTTAAATTGTTTTTTTCCCCTCTATTTTAGTTCTTTAGAGAAAGTAAATGCACGTTATACAAGGGTAAGTTTGGGCACCAGGGCCACTCCCAGCCTCCCGTCCTCTGCTCTCCGGTCTATGTTCCCAACTGCAGTCAACGTGTGCGACCCCCGGCTCCGTGGGCTGCACGGCACCACCTCTGCCTGGCACTGGACCTGGCACTTCAAGCCCTTTCATCCTCCAGCCCCAACATGCTCCAGCCTCTCATTCTCATTGCATTGCTCCCTACCCCATCCACACACACATACAGAGAGAGAGAGAGAGAGAGAGAGAGAGAGAGAGAGAGAGAGAGACATCACACAGATACAGACACACACACACATACAGCACCCCTTTGCCAACTGAAATCATTCCTGTCCTCTAAACAGACAAGGTTCGACTCAAAAGTTACCACCTTCATTAATCTTTCCCAATCTTGCTCCACAACTCCAGCCAAAAGCAATCCGCCCTGTCTCCGGGTAAGTAACGATGACTTATGAGCACGTCAGGCCTCCCTCCCTGCGAGGAAGGCTCTGGAGAACAAGGGTCCCGGCTCGAGCTCGCAGGGCTGGGAGTGCAGACGTGTTTCTGTTTTTCTAATTGAAAAAGACCAAGAATGACGATCCCGGGAATTAACCATTGAACCCAAACCAGGATTTCCTACTTCTTCCTCCCACCTCCGTGCTCTGCTCGGCTCAGATGGTGAAAAGGCTACTTCGCTAGCCGTTTATAAACCTTCTTCTTCTAGTAGCCGGAGCGGAGGACAGAAAATGGGAATCACTTGCCTGATACCATGTATGTTTTTGATTGCGTAGCTTATTTCTCTGCGCAATTCCTTCTCGTTGAACTCCATCTGCAGATGCAGGATGAGCCACAGTTAGGACACTTAATTCCGTTGACTAATAATACTATTGAATATTAAAGAATGAGAATAGCTTGACTTCACTGTTAATAAGTGGATGCTCGTGTCTTCCCTAACTTAAACCCAGATGGTCAAAACATCTGTTTATATAAAGTTCAAGGCAACAGAGAACATGAGGGGTTTCTGGGAGTTTTATTTCTAGTGTAGCCGATTTTAACTCCGTTTCAGATAGGAGTGCCGTGTATCAAAGGTGCCTTCTGGACATAAATCTGGCCGCTCATTTGAAATCTATAATTTTTCATTCTCTTGCTAAATGTAGGAAATGTCCTCACAGACGGATACACGAATAAGGGTGTCACCGGACGTGCAATAGCAGTCCAGCTGTGCTGAGATGGCCATTTTAACCACCGGAGCTCAAGGCCTCTTTGTAAGAGAAAATACATAATATTTTGCCAATCCAACACAGACAGATTGCTGTATGAGAATTTCCCAGAAGGTCTAGGGACTCGACCTGGAATGCATGGGGAAGTACGATCAGAGCAGCATGGAGCTAGGACCTGGAAGGGCATCCAGAGAGCATGTGGTTCGGCCTGACTCGAGATCTGGCCTCTCCAGCCTCACTGTCCATTTCCCCTGCACTTGGGGCCACACAACAATGAAATGCTTCGTTCCCTTCCCACACCTTGTGGCTGCACAGCTCAGCCTTCACCAGGCCTCCCTTTCTGTCTGGAAAACTCTTCCCCTCCCTCACCTCCTCCTGCTTAACTAGCTGCTCATCCTTCCAAACTCCGCTGAAGGCCAGGCTCCTGAGGCTCTGGGCAGGGATTCCTGTCTGTGGGCTGTGTTTCCATAGCACCCTGTGCTGAAGTTTACCACTGTCCTTAGCACATTTTAATGAAACGCTCTGTTTACCCATCTGCCTCCTACACCAAGACATAAGCACCCGCCTCTGTACGAGGGGCAAGTAGCCTAGTCCCTGAACCACTTCGCTGCCTCCCGAGTGCCTTGCCCGTAACAGGATTCATGCTTACACACAGGCTCGGCTTTGCCTCTGTTTTCCTCATCTCACGGGCACTAACGTGCGCAGCTGTGCAAGCCGAAACCTCGGGAGTCACCTTGAATGTTCTCTTTCTTGCATCTCCCAGATTCAGTCCGAGCTCTGTGGACCTTACGTCCCAAGTCACAGATCCACCCTAACTGGGCACTTTCTTCCTCTGTATTCATTTTATACGCCCTTCTCTTGGTCAGCCCCATCTGCTCTTAACCTGCTACAGATGCCTGCTTGAGGGCCTTGTCCTGGGCTGCTTATCTTGAACAACCCTCTCCCCTCCTCCCCATCCTCACAGCTGACCTCTTCACACCATTGTGTTCATGTTTTCAATGTCCCCTACTCAGAGACACCTTGCCTGAATGTGCCATCAAAAGTGGCCCCCCCCCACCCTCTTTCTTTCTTTCTCTCTCTGTTTCTCTCTCTCTCTCTCTTTCTCTCTCTGTTACATGATCATACTTGAGATTTCTTTAACTTTGTCTATTTCCCCCACCAGACAGTGTCTCTGTCCCAATCACTGGCACCTAGAATAGGTGCTCAAGAAATATGTTTAAATTAATTAGACAATAAATCGACATCATAGGGACTCAATTAGTATTTGTTGAAATAATTTGAAATCTCATTGAATAAAATTGGGGCCATCAGTAAGAAATTATTTCTCTCCTAAATTTCATTACCTAATTATGAAGGCTTTCGTTCCAAGAACTACCTTAGTCCCATACCACCCCCGTAACATTTTATGAAGTTATGCAGAACAGAATATGGAAATGAAGTGAAACCAACGGGGAAAGCAACGTTTGGTACAAACCTTTACTATCTCAAAAGGAAAGCGTTCGTGGAAAATGCGATTGATTTTCGCACCTCCTGAGAGCTCCAGGGTATCTACTTGATCCCCTGAGCCTTCAATTCTCTTTTCAAAGTCCACGGCAAATTGCTGAACCATCCTGCAATTGTGAGAGAGAAGTTAATTCCAGTTGAAGTAACCAAGCTCTGCATTTCTCATTTCAATTTACTGTGGTTACCGCCTAGAAACCTTTTCCTGGTGTTCTTAGTGGCACCTACTGGCAGAATTAGCATTGCACTTTGCACTCAAAATGTAATGATCTGAAATACACGTTTTTTCAATTTATTTTAGACATTTAATTAAAATGTATTCTAAATATCTATGCCATTCAATGCATTTGTCCATTTCATTGCAGTCATAGATGTCATTTAAAAATACTTGAATTCAAGATAAGCACTAAATCTTTACAGAGAACAAACAAACCACAGCTCCTACAACATCACACCGGGTGTTCCAATGGCTCTAGCTGAGTCCCCTTCCCAAGCAACTCTCTTCCCCGCCCCCAGCATCAGAGAAAATGATCATGTGCATTGGTGATAACTGGATTTAGAAACTCTAATTTTATCATGCTGGAACTACTTTCAAATTCAAAATCTAATAGGAAAAAAATCCAAACCATCTAATACTTGCAGCATCTTTTATCAAAATCATGGATAAATGAAAAGTAACTGCAAATTCTTAAGCCAGGAAATCTAGAATATAATTAGATATAGCTATAGCTATATCCACGCATATGCTAATGCTAATCTAATTCTTTAAACACCTAGAAGGGTATAAATGTATAATATGTGCTGAAACAGTGGGAAATTTTAGAAAATGTATGTCCTGCCCTTCTTTCCCTGTCCTGCCACTACAATCAGCATAGGAAACACCTAAGTCCACAATATCCTCACCTGACAGACTCCTCCCTTACTTCAGAGTCTCATTCACATTCCCTTTCTCTGTGAACTCATACCTTTGCTCCATGTAACTACTTCTGCTTTCTCATCTAGGCTCCATTAATATTTTATACTTACAAGAGATATCACATTTATCAGATTAGTTTCCTATATGTCTGTTTCAACTGCTCTACTGTGGCCTCTTCTTGAGGCCAAAAATCTTATCCACTGTTAAATCCTCAGATCCAGATGCCAAGCAGAATATACAGAGATGAGAGGAAGGAAGACAGGCAGAAAGGGAGGAATGAAAGGAAAAAGGGAGAGAGGGTGGGGAGAGAAGGGAAGGAACTGAATCACTCATCTAGCAAGGAAAAATCTAACTGTGGAAAAGTCTGTACTCTGAATCCAATGAAGTCACAGAGGCAAGACCCAGTCTTCACAAGGATAATAGTTTTGGTTGGATATTAAGATGATGACCTAGCCTGGCCAGCGTGGCTCAGTGGTTGAGCTTCAACCTATGAACCAGGAGGTCATGGTTCAATTCCCAGAAAGGGCACATGCTTGGATTGCAGGCTCAACCCCTAATAGGGGGCATATAGGAAGACAGCCAATCAATGATTCTCTCTCATAATTGATGTTTCTCTCCCTCTCCTTTCCTCTCTGAAATTAATAAAAACATCTATATATATATAAAAGCCTAATATGCTAAGTGTCTAACGCAGCCGTGGGCAAACTACGGCCCACAGGCCGGATCCGGCCCGCGAGTCAAAAAGTTTGCCCACCCCTGGTCTAACTGCTAGACCAGTCTCTATGACGCACACTGACCACCAGAGGGCAGATGCTCCAACCGGTAGGTTAGCTTGCTGCTGGGGTCTGGCCGATGGAGACTGGGCAAGATGGGCTGGACACACCCTGGAGCCCTCCCGTGGTCCCTCCCCAAGCCAGCAAACCTCCCCAGCCTCTAAAGTATTTCTTATAATTAATTTCCTTTCAATGTACATGAATTTGTGCACCAGGCCTCTAGTTTTTAAATAAAAGATGATGACCTAGGACTTACACAGAAATAGCTTTCATTTCTCTGTAACTTGAAGAGTTTTTATAGGTGCTTAACCAAAGCCAAGAATAAAAAGAAAAAAGTGAACTAGGAAAGAGCCGAATCCAAGAAAAAATTTCCTCTGTATGATCTCATAATTTTTAAGTGGGTAAGATGAGCACATAAAATGCTACCTAAATAATTTGAGCATTTAGAAATCCCCCCACAAAGAAAGGAATTATATTATGCATTTTAAACCAAATTGAGGACATTTTGATTGCAAGACTGCAGAGGGAGAAAGGGGCCAATAAGAGGTGGCGAGCACCACCCTGGCCGATATGGCTCAGTTGGTTGGGCATCGTCTCGTGCACCAAAATGTTGCTGGTTTGATTCCTGGTCATGGCACATGCCTGAGTAGGAGGCAACCAATCAATGTTTCACTCTCACATCAATGTTTCTCTTTCCATTTCTC
>NW_006293313.1:1174216-1180591 GCF_000327345.1 Myotis davidii | reverse complement strand
TTTCCCTTTCCCTTCCCTCTTCCTTGTTCTCTCTAAAAATCTTTAAAAGGAAAAGAGAGAGAGAGAGATGGCAAGCATTATCTTTGGAAATGGACTTCATATGTCCTGGAATATAAGGTGGATGGGGCGGGGGTAGGGAGGTGTCTTCTGGTTGAGAGGGCCCTGAGGCAAGTTACAGAACAGGGATACAAGGACAGATGAGGCTGGAAGGGAACCGAAGAGGGAGTCAGGGTAACAGACACAAGGAGCTGGTCATTCTCTAACAACGCCACAATCCTATCCCAGGCCCCACAGGGATAAATCTAGTAACCAAGGATAAGATGGGAAGATCATGAAGGAATAAAAAGATACTTGGCAGTTTTCATGTTTGCATGTTCAAATGGTTAATTAAAATCATTAAGGACAAGGATAAAGAAATTTCAGTGTGTATGTACTTTTCTATTGAATCCTTGGTTCTCATTCCACTGGAAAACATATACACAGATCACATGAAATGATTGGGGGGAAAAAGTACAAGTGACACCGAGGGAAGGTGGACAATCCAGGTGACACTTTCAACAGAAGCTCTGCCCACTTCTAATTCTAAGGGCAAAAACACCCCTGCTGAGTTATTGTATCGGTACTACCTATTTACTGAATGCAATTATAAAAGCACCATAAAATTGGGCATAAGGATGAGCATCTGGTTAAATTTGTAAGAACAATTATTCTTCAAGAAAATGTAAAGATTCAAGGCTCACTGTATAATTTATACAAAGCCTCATATAATTGACTTGCTGCTTCTGTTACGACCGACCGGATGGATAACAGACCGAGGCAAAAGCCCAGAGGGAAAATGGTAGGGCGGGGCAAGGGAGGGAGAGGGGCTCACTGCAGCAGGGCTTTGGTCTTCCTGGTGGGGTCCTCGGGCTTGAAGTTCTTGTAGGCGTCAACTTCGTGTTCTATGGACAGCATCTGGGCCTGCAGTTTGTTCCTGAAGTTTGGCAGGGTGTCTCGAATGTGGTTGGTGAGTTGCTAAATAAAACAAAATAAAAATCTCACACACTCATACGACAGGTTGAAGATTAGCTCGTGAGGTTGAAGATTAGCTTGGGAGACAAAAACTCGGCCTTCACTGTTTTTCTTTTTTTTAATATATTTTTAATTGTTGATAGTATTACAGATATCTCTCATTCCCCCCGACCCCTTTTAACTCCCCCTCCGCCCAGCCCCTACCTATTCCCCCAGGTCTTTACTACCCTATTGCCTGTGTCTATGGGCTATGCATATAAGTATGTAAGTTTTTTGGTTTATCTCTTCTCGTTCCCCCAACCCCACATTGAGGCATGTCAGTCTGTTCCATGCCTCCATGCTTTGCTCCACTGTTTTTCTAATTGCTCAACACTGGAGGAATGTAGAGACAGGTAGTCAGAAGAAGCTCAGACCCTCTCCTCCACTGCTGGAGGCGATGCTCGAAATGTCTCCGAGTTACTCGCCGAGGCCATCTGGTGTAGCCTGTTCCAATGCAGCTGATGTTACCAATGAGGATGCCTAGCAACACCCGGTAGGGATCGATGATCAGATCACTTACCTTGTCCCAAGAAACCTTAAGTTACAATGTGGTGGAAACGAAGGAGTGGAGAGCTACGCGGGGTGCCTGACGTTCTCAGGAGACATGGCTCCCCACCCTGGTGGAGCTCAGAGGAACCTGTCGGCTGTGAACCTCCCCTCCATTCTGCAGCCCAAACAGGCGAAGCTCTTGGCTCTACCTCTAGGCCCAGTCTTACCACGCTGGGTCACTGGCTTCTGCCTTCAACAGGTTACCTATACAAATGTGCGCTGAAATGTATACCCCTGGTTCACTGCTCCTCAATAAGTATGTCTTTCTGCTTGAGCACTGTTCTTTCAATAATATTAAGGTGGATGATTCTATTCAAGAGAATAGTAACAATGTGGCTGTAAATATTTATATTCATTTTTAAAATTCCTGTCATTTAAGCTGCATGTCTTATGTTAAGAAAAAATGAATATAAAAATAAGAAATATGAATTCCAAAAGTCACTTACATATTTCCTTAATTGTTCTTGTTGCTTGAAAGCACATTAATTTTTACCTGATTAAGGACCTTCTGTAGGTGCGGGGTCCCCATCCGGTCGGCAATATGTCTGTAAGCCGGGTGTGAGAGAAAAAATTTCCTCTCCGCCAGCATGGCAGCCTTGATGTCCTTCTTCCCATCGATGTCCTTCTGGCTTCTGTTCACCACCCCCACGTAACCTGAAACAGAACACACACCTATGGTGTTTGGGGCACTCTCCAAGGCTCTCAAAGAGGCTGAATAAAAAAGGCAAAATTATTAAGGCCAAGAAATGGGTCCCTTTTCAAAATTCAACTTGAGACATCAGTATTTAACGAAGGCTGGTTGATTTGGCTAATGGCAATATTTCAGCATTAACAATAATGTCCTTTACCCTTAAAAGCTCTGTACATTTTAATAAAGTATGTTTCTGCTCAACCAGTGTGTCTCAGTGGTTGAGCGTCCTGGGTTCGATTCCCAGTCAGGGCACATTCCTGGCTTGTGGGCTCGATCCCCATTAGGGAATGTGCAGGAGGCAGCCGATCCATGATTCTCTCTTATCAATGTTTCTATCTCTCACTCTTCCTTCCTCTCTAAAATCAATTTTTTTTAAACTTTTTTTTTAAAAAATAGAGTATGTTTCTTAGCAGTTTTGCCATATAGCAGGTAAGTCAGACTTAGAAGAGGACAGTATATATTTATGCAGTCTTTGAATACTTATACCCTTCCTTCCAACCCCCCGCCCCTTTTTCTATTTTCTTGTTCCTATTAAGGAATACTTTCCCCCGTGGATCATTTTTCATGTGTCTATTCCATAAAAAGTGTAGCTAATCATAAACCCATTCCTCACACCTGAGGCAGCATCAAAACCAGGCCTCTCACTGGCCTTCCCATTGTTTCTCGGCCACGTCACCAAAGGAATCCCTGGGGGGCACACGGTACGTTACCCCTGCGAAGAGGCAGCAGCTTATTCTCCAGAATGTCCCTGGCATCCGTTCCCTCATCCATAAGGTCCAGTTTGGTGATGACTCCAATGGTTCTCAGACCTGCAGTACCAAACAAACCCATTGCACAGTTTGCAGGAAATGAACAAATTGTAGAGACATATTTCTCCCCATGCTAAGCATAACACACTCATATGTCTGGTCCTTTTCCTGCTCCTCTCTCTAATCTACTGCTACCCCAGGCCAGTCTGGGGGACTCCAATGAGATGAGGAGGAGAATTGTGAAACCACCCATCCATGAGATAACTTTCTGTTCAACAGAGAAAAAAATAAACAGTGTATCACCAAATACTTTTAAATTCATGAGTTTATTTTTGTATCTCGCATACATGGCAATTATACATTTAAATTTTCCTCCCAGGTTCCACACATAACATTCATGCTTAAATTTTTTTTTATGTATGACCTTATTTAAAAACATAATGGGTCAATGATGAGATTGTACTAAAAATGAAGGCTTATTATTGATCCAGTTCTGGAGCTGGGTCCAGTACAGCATTAAGCTAGTTACAGCCCATCAGTCCATTGTGTGTGGGGTCCACACCGTCTGGGCCATGTGAGCAAATGCAGAATGTGAGAGCCCCACAAGCCAGGAGCACGAGCCAAGAGCAAGAGAGAGAGAGAGCTCCTTTGTTTAGAAGATTATATATCTCAAATTTTCCCATGTTGCAGTGGCCACCCTACTCCGGCCAATGACCTCCTCCCCGGTGTGACTGGCAGACAAGTACCTTCCCTATGTCACTCAGACTTTACTGGGCATGTGTCTATTTGGCCTTCCCTTTGCTTCGTTCCAGTTATTTATAACTGGGTTCATGACAACGGAATCCATAGAATATACCTAATCACTTTGAAGGTATTAAGAGATTTCAACTTCTGAAGGTGAGGCTGAGGGTGCATTAGTGATAAAAAGAATATCTAAAATGTTTTTAAAATCAAGAAATAGTAGTATAAAAAGATCACATAAAAGTATGGAGGTGAATGCAAAAAGAAAAAGCTAAAATGGTTGAAAGTGGAAGCCTCTGGAAATAAGTAATCAAGAGTTGGGAGGGATGGGGAAGGGACTGATATTTTAAAGCTACATACATTTAAAACATTAATAAAAATAGAAGTTGAATTTTAAAAGCATTTGCTTTACTGCTCCCTTATTTATAAGAAGGCAGAGGAGTCTATGCTTGGTGGTTTGCCCAAGGAGATCCCTGGCTTTTTCATGTTTAGATGTACAAAAATAGGCAGCTTAAAACCACCAGTGAAGTCCTGCTACCAGACTGCAGACAGACCTCAAAGCCATGGCCAGAGAGTTTCCAAGGCAGCATGTTTTGCAAACACTTCACTGGAAATCTGAAGACTTAGATAAAAATAATAATAGAGACCGATTATTGAGCCCTGATTATGAGCCCGCCTCTTGTAGGGCTTGAAATGACTCTATGCAGTAGGTACTCTTATTTCCTCAATTACACAGATGAGGAAAGGGGGACTTGGAGAGGAACTATACGCTGTGTAAAAGCTCACAGCCTGTAGGGCGTGAAACCCAGGCAACCTACTTCCATTTTTAATCCCTATATTTTTCTGCCTTCCAATTCTTCGCTAGATTCTACAAGTGATTATCTGTGTTCTTTGGCAAGTTCATTAGATATCTCTTTTGAGCCCAGAATTCTGGGATGAAGAACAACTCCCAGAATTAGAAGAAATTAGATAAAGTAATAAGTAAACTAAAGAGTAATTTAATAAAATTCTTGCCCTCCAACTAAAAGGAAAATATAAATAAGTTAAGAGCTAATAAGGAATGGGTGATAGTGTTTCAATTATGTTTCTCTTCAGGAAATAATAGCCACAATGATGAGCGCTGATGAGTTCTAATGAAGACCTTGAAAAGACCCAATGCACATCAAAGGTCTGATTCTTCTATGGCCTAGGGGCCAAGAGCACTGACCCAAGCACTGCCTCTTATTAGCTCCAAGACATTAGTTTCCTCATCAGGTGCAACCACATCAATAGCAGAACCATTCGTCACAGCTTACATTTGATGCCGGAATAATTATTTTTTCTCTTTTCATTAAATTTTAGAGAGAAAGGAAGGGAGGGAGAGAGAGAGAAAAAAAAATAAACTGATGTGAGAGTCACTCACTACTGGTAATCGAGCCCACAACCTGGAATTGAACTGGCAACCTTTCAGTGCACTGGACAATGCCCAACTAACTGAGCCACACAGCCAGGGCTGGAATAATTTTTAACAGCATCCCCTTTAACTCTTAAAGGACCTCCTGTTTGAAGAATAAATTATAGCACAGCCAGCGTGGCTCAGTGATTGAGCGTCAACCTATGAACCAAGAAGTCATGGTTCAATTTCCAGTCAGGGCTTGATCCCCAGTAGGAGTTATGCGGGAGGCAGCCAATCAATAATTCTCTCTCATCATTGATGTTTCTATCTCTCTCTCCCTCTCCCTTCCTCTCTAAAATAAATTAAAAATAATATTTTTTTAAAAAAGAATAAGTCATATGTTCACTCTGACTCATCAATAAAATGAGAAACCAGCAAGTGAGGAACTTGGAAGTTGCCACTGTGTCCACACAATAAGTCAAAAGCAGAACAGACTGAAAAATCAACAAATCCTTCTTAGATTCATCAGACAAATGGAGTCATAAAGCATCGCCCCCCCCCCCAAATTTGGAGAGACAGACAGATGTACTAATATACAGACATTTCACAACCCAGAAGCAGAAAACTCTGAGGGACCCGGGCCCAGGTAGGAACACCTGTGATTGCTGAATTGCGGAATGTTCAGTGTGGAGAATCTCAGAGTAGAAAACTGAAGGGGGACCCAGTCGTAATAGGTGCCAATACTTTTGTTAGTTTTGCCTCCAGGAGCTCAACCAAATCCTCACAGTGATTATCTGAGAAAAATCCCCTCGTGCTGCCGGCACTGGGAGGAGACAACCTGATTTTAAAAATGGGTGAAAGACTGTAAAGACATCTATCCAAAGAAGATAGACAGATGGCAGGTATGGATCTGAAAAGGTGCTCTAGACCACATGTCATCAGGGAAATGCAAATGAAAGCCACAGTGAAATAATACTACGCACCAACTAGAGTGGCCAAAACCCAGAACACTGACAACGCCAAATGCTGGTGAGGAAGTGGGACAACAGGAACTCTCGTTCGTTGCTGATGGGAACGCAAAATGGAGCCGCCACTTTGGAATCCAGTTTGGCAGTTTCTTACAAAACTAAACATAGTCTTACCATGGGGCCCAGGAATCGCACTCCTTAGTATTTACCTGAAGGACATGAAAACATAACCCCCCCCCCCCCCCAAATGTT
>NW_006293313.1:1171239-1174205 GCF_000327345.1 Myotis davidii | reverse complement strand
TCTTGTATGCAGATGTTTACAGCAGCTTACTTATAATTTCCAAAACTTGGAAGCCATCAAGACGTTCTGCAGTGGGTGAATGGATAAATTAACTGTGGCACATCCAGACAATGGAATATTAGTCAATGCTAAAAAGAAAGGAGCAGTCAGGCTATGAAAAGACATAGAGGAACCTTAAATGCCTGTTATTACTGAGTGAAAGAAGCCATCTGAAAAGACTATATAGTAGAGGAGTCCAAGTACATGACATTCTGAGAAAGGCAAAACTATGGAAGCAATAAAAATATTTGTGGTTGCCAGGGGGAGGGGAGGCAGGAGTGGAAAGCAGGCACAGAGGGTTTTTAGGGCAGTGAAACTATTCTGAATGAGATTGCAATAGATACATGTCATTATACATCTGTTAAAACCCATCGAACGTACAACACCAAAAGTGATCCCTAATGGAAACTATGGGCTCTGAGTGATAACGATGTGTCAGTGTAGGTCCATTTGCACCCCTCCAGTGGGGGATGTTAATAGTCTGGGAGGCTGTGCATGTGTGGGGACAGGGTGTACATAGGAACTCTCTGTACCTTCCACTGGGTTATTCTGTGAACCTAAAATGGCTCTAAAAAATAGTCTATTCCTTAAAGACAATTAAATACCAACACATGTAAAGTGCTTTGTGCATAAAAACCACTCAGTGCGTGAAAGTTGTGACCTCACCAACGTTGTTTCCCATCACTGCTCTCACTCTGCTCCGATCCTGAGCTCTCAATATTACACAACCAGATGCAGTTCTCCAGGTAACCATGCATTTTAGCCTCCTCACTTCCTAACACCATCCCCCTCACCTCCACATAGCCTTCCCTTCTCTTCTTTTCTTGGTCAACGCCTACCATCTTCAAAATCCTTTTCAGGCCTGTCCTGCAGGTCCGTAATCAGACCCCCACAAGTGTACGTGTGGAGCCCTTCCTCCGTGCCCCTGGAGCTCTCTGTGTACACAAACATCAGAGTTCTCACATAGGCACTAGGAATCTGCTTATCTGTCTATCTCACTCAATAAGCATCTCAGGGTCTCTTCAAGAATAAAATAATATTGAACCTGCATAATCTAAGCAATTCATATAGATGCCAAACAGAGTGGGAACTCAACAAATGTTGATTATTAAATAAATAAATGAATGAAAAAACAAGCCTATTTCTTTTTCTTAGGTTCAGATAAGAATTGAAACACAAATTTTAGAACGGAAAGAGACCATTCTACCATGTTACCTGTGTTTGTGGTCAGCACAGTGGTTTTCCTATAAGAACACTGCCATCTCTTCGATTGATGAATGCAACTAAATTACAAGTAGTGTGTTGTTTCACCTAATTAAGAAATGGGACAAAACCAAGCCAGGAACCACATTAGCAGTTTCCAGAAAAGTAATCT
Organism: Myotis davidii; assembly: GCF_000327345.1. Taxonomy (NCBI): domain Eukaryota; kingdom Metazoa; phylum Chordata; class Mammalia; order Chiroptera; family Vespertilionidae; genus Myotis; species Myotis davidii. Next base: position 1,172,791 of record NW_006293313.1, on the reverse strand, counting down.
GGAACACTGTACTCTAACACAACAGCAAAGAAAAAAAATCAATGAAGAGTTAGTGTAAACATGTATATATAGAAAAATTAAAAACAGACTTAGGGAATTAGATGTCCTTCAGTTAATGCATTTTTTTTGTTTTGGGTTTTGGGGGGGTGAAGTAAATGTTCTTTTTTTTTCTGCTTGGCAAAGATTATGGAATATTTTATTTCTGCAAGCAATCAGCGATGAATGGGGATAGTTTCATGGTGCTTTTTTCCCCGTAAGTTTTCCATGAACCTTATTTCCTTGTTACTTCCAGAAATTCTGAATAGCACAGTTTTCATTTTCAAAGTCAGGTAATATTGTTCCATGTGATCCTAGGTAAAATATTAACTAATAGAAAACATAAAAATTACAGTTGCTATGGTAACAGAGACTCTATCTTGCTCACCAATATATGCCCAGAGTCTAGCAAAATGCTTGAAAGATGTTTTTAAAACATATTTTTATTGATTTCAGAGAAGAAGGTAGAGGGAGAGAGATAGAAACATAAATGAGAGAGAATCATTGATCGGCTGCCTCCTGCATGCCCACACTGGGGATGGAGTCCGCAACCCAGGCATGTGCCCTGAAAGGGAATCAAACCGTGACCTCCTGGTTCATAGATCAACACCCAACCACTGAGCCACGCCGGCCAGGCAAATAATTTAATATTTGTGGAAGGAAGAGAAGAGAGGAGAAGAAAGATAAGGAGGGAAAGGAGGAGTCCCTGGCTGTGGGCCTGGGACTATTACGGCCTTCCCACTCTTACCTTCTCATGCAGGAGTTTTTACTGCAGACAATAACTAAGAATGCTGCGCACACAGCCCTCAGCAATTATTTGGAATCCTGAACAGATATTTCAGACAGCTGACTGCTGACCACAAAATGTTCTGGCCCAGACTGTCATCCAGGTCTCTGCTGGCAACAGCAAGGAAACTGCCCGGAGTTCCAGTTAGTGACCTTGGTACTAGATAACACCAGCTCTCTCTCTCTCTCTCTCTCTTTTTTAAAGTCTCCCTTCACTTCCAAGCCACATCCAAGATCCACTCGTCATCTCTCATCTTCTGAACAGGAGAAACTAAAAAGCTCCTCCTACAGCAAGAATTTCTCATTCAATCGGCTCTGCTGGCACCTACTATATAGGGAACCTGATTTGCATTATATGGGCCACTATGAGCACCATTACAAGAAACTATGGTTTACACACACACACACACACACACACACACACACACACACGCATAGGAACTAAAACTGCTTTCTGAAAGGGTTGGCTCCAGCTCTGTGCGTCATCCCGGCTTATAAAGATGACAACACAAATGTGGAAGGAGCCTTGGGCAAATGATAATGTTGGCAATCCTGAGCAAAGCCAGGCAGGCAGGAAGTGGAAAGCAAGGGTTAACTTTACAGGGAGGTATTTAAGTTTAATAGCTCTATGCTTCCTGAAACTGCTAAAACTATTGGTTTTTTAAAAGTCTTCTTTAACAGGAATATCTGCAGGAAAAATAACTGCATATCTGAAACTTGACCGCCACAA
>NW_006293313.1:1165256-1171186 GCF_000327345.1 Myotis davidii | reverse complement strand
AGGAAACAAATTAATTTTATGTCATACTTTTAAATTGCCAGACACTCTCTAAGTACTTTGCAGATATTAACTCATTTCATAACAACCCTGTAAGGAAGGAATTACAATTACCCCCATTTTACAGATGAGGAAACTGAGGCACAGAAAAGTTAAGTCAGTTGCCCAAGATCAGAAACTAGTAAAGAGTGGAGCCAGGATTCAAACCCCGGCATTTTGGCTCTAGGTTATGCTATTAAACGCTAGGCTGCCCTGTTTTACAATATAATTTTATGTTGTATGCTTTTATTTATGTAATTTCTTATTAAGGCAAAGTTTCTGGAAAATGTTTCTTGGTTATTTTAGCAGAACAGCTGGTCCTTCATTCCAGCAAACTGCCCACTTCCTCCCTTTGCGGCCATTCTGCCAGTCTTCTCACTGTGCCATCTGGAACCATCTCTGTTGTCACCAAATTGCTCCAACACACTCCTGCTCTGGTCTAAACAATGCTTCTCACTTCCTTGCTGTCACTTACACCCAGTTCTCTCCCCCATGCCTTTTGGGTGGAGACTGCATGTTTTCCTGAGCTCTCTGGAGCTCAGGGTTGGAAGAAAAGAGAGTAGACATTAATGAAGTTTTCTCGCTCCTCCTCGGAGCTGCTCCAAACCTCTGTTCCTCCCACTTGCTGCCATCTAGGAAATGCCCAGACACCACCATATTCAACACAAACACACACACACACACACACACACACACACACTTAATTGAAGGTTTTAGTATCATGCTATTCCTTACTATCCTTCGTTCCCCCATTATTTGCGCAGCTTAGTTGTTTGTGGAGATGATGTATCCAGTTCTCTTATGTGTTTAGTTTCTTGACCTCTCCTACTCAGTGATTTTTACCTGCATGCTATTTTAGCAGTTTCCTCCCATGACCACATCCTGGACATTTGTAATGTGGACTTGTTCCATCTGTACATCACAAATGCTTCCAGTCTACTCTCTAACCACAACTCCTGTTCTTCTCATGCCTTTGCTCTCCTACATCATCCAGAACCCCATCCCCGAACCATCCCCTTTCCCCCCCAAAACTTACAGGTCCTGTCTGGCTTCACTTTCTTCCCTTCTTCCAAGGATTTCACAGTCCACCTTTCCAATGAGTATTTTTCCAATATCCTCAACTCTTTTGCCCACTTTGTCTTCCATCCAACAGGTCCTGCAAAATTCTGACTCAAAAGCAATCCAACTATTTGCCTGTCCAGCCCCCTGGCTGCTTGGTGCACATGCGCTCTGCCCCAATGGAGTCCTTTTGTGTTGCCCACTTGCTCCTTCTTCCTTTCCCCACAGCGGCTGTTCAAAATACCTTGCTCCTCAAACATCTTACACAACCCCCTGCTCTCCCGTCCTCCTTTCCACCCTCCGCTCCCAGTTTTTTCTCAGCCCATAGCCTTGCTTCCAACTTAGAGAGAAAAATCTACGTCAACAGGCAATAAATTCTTCAAATGCCTCTCCAGATATCTCCAAATTAACCACTATCTGCATGTACTTTCTTCATTCTTGTGTCAGTGGAAGAAATGGTTCTCCTTCTATTCAAGAAACATTGCAGAGAAAGAATAGAGGGAGGAAAAAGGAAAGAAAGGATAGGGGAGGGAGGACGGAGGATGTATAGGGGAAAAGAGAGAGAAGGAGGAAGTACAGAAGGAGGGAGGGAGGGAAGAAGAAAGGAGGGAAGAAGAGGAAGGAAGAGAGGAAAAAAGAAGAAAGGAAGGGAGTTGGAGGGAGGGATCCTGGAATCAGCTAGGGAAAATGAAAGTCTTACAGAAATGAAAGTCTTAGAAGTTTTGATTTGGTTTTTTAATGGTCATATTTTATATAAATAAACTGCCACACAATAAGTCTATGGATCTGGTTTGAGCAGATATTCTGGGGATGGCTTGTAGAATATGTTTTTATAGCAACTTTTAAAAGAACTACTACTATGCCAATGGTAATGTTAGAAGCTTGTGGTTGCATCAGAATTCAGGAGTAAGATTTAAATGTGTGACTATTAATTGTGTTTAAATGTCTTTGAATTTTTTTAATCCTCACCTGAGAATATGTTGTGAGTTTTTTTAATTGAATTTATTTAGACAAAGAAAGGGACAGGGAAGGAGAGAGAGAAACATCAACATGAGAGAGAAACATTAATTGGTTGCCTCCTACACACACTCAGACAGTGGATAGAAATGGTGACCTATTTGGTGTATGAGATGAGACTACACTCCAAACAACTGAACCACATCGACACAGCTAAATGTCCTTGAATTTTGAAACAAAAAGGCATGAGAACACAATTGTTCTTTAATACTAAAGTCATTTTACTAGTAATTAAACACTTCCACTCTGAATAGCAATGCAACACATTCATATATTAATATAATGAGATTTCCGGAGAAAAGATTCATATCTCTAATTTTCAATTAAGGGAGAGATTATGTTTTATTGCTTTCTTACATATCTTTTAGACTTTCTCATAAACTGTATTCCTTTTTCACATACAAAATTCAACATTCAAACTCCACAAAGAGCAACTCAGGGAAAATTCGAACCTGTTCATGCCACGTCTCTACAGTGACGCCCAGTGGCTGAAGGAAGGAACATGTCAGTGTTAGCAATCCACATCTCACATTTCCTTTCACATTGATAAAATCTTGATGACAATAACACGTTCCACTTCCATAGCACATTCACTTCTGGCAATGTGCCTTCAGACTTCTCTGTTTGGTTCCTATTTTTATAAAAGAATTCAAATACATATCTATTCATATACATGATCTAAATCTATTCTCTTTCTTCTCTTTCACAGTAAATTTCACAATCAAGTTCATTTTATCTTTCCCAATAAAAATAGCATGTCTAAAGAGCATATACTTTTAAGATCTACTCTCTTAGCAACTAAAAAAGCTTTTTTAAAAACCTGTAAGATAAATATTTTTTGTTGTCATGTTTCCAAGTCTATGGTTCAACATACTTTTTATGGTATATGTAAATCTTGATATAATTTTAGACATAATTCTATGATTCAACATACATTTTAAAAGCTCGAATGGGAGCTTTCTACACTAGGGCCAGCCTATTCATCAACCTACGGATGAACAAATTGCTCTCTTTTGCAAATGGGCTAATTTCTAACAAAAGCTTGAACAAGCCTACTTGAATTGTACATGCATGAAACTCTTAACATTCAAGTATATACAATGCAAAATAGCTGCATGATTTGAAATGTGCATCTGTAATTCCCAGACTTCAGAGTATTATGGTATGATGACATATTGCACACACTTCCTATCAAAGTTCTGATCACACAGGAGTGTAGGGTCATGTGTTTCTGTGCTACCTGCTTTCTTCAGAGCAGACGTTTAAGTTATTTCCTGGCCAAGCCTAATACACAGTAGATGCTCATTTAAAAGAATGATAGATTGACCAGAGCAGATATAAAATGATTTTTTCAAAGACCATGAGCCTTTTTGGTTTTAGCCTCTGTTCTTATCACTTTCTCCATTAAAGAAAAATCTAATTGATTCTATGAGTCTCATTCATGTTAGAAATGCTAAGATAAAAAAATATATCCCTTAAGAAGTCAAAACATGGCATCTACGAGCAATTAAGTAATTTTTCTTAAGGTATAAGATATGTTTACACATACTGATTGGTTCAATTAATAGCAGGGAGGATTTGGGCTCATGTGCAATTAACATCTATTGACTTCTTTAATTTGGTCAAATAGTTAAGGCTCAGAATTTCCAGGTAAGCTGGGAATCCAACTGAAAGGAAAAATCACGGCAGACAGGCTGCCCGGAAACAGGTTTTCTCCCCGGAGTGCTCTTGTATTTGCATTTGATGAATACACTCATCAGATTCTGAGTGAGACTTAATGCCTGATGCATGAAGCTTCTGTTCAATTTAACAGCACCTCCAGGACCAGACGGTAAAGCAGACGTCTGCTAAACGTTGCCAAAGGTCAGTGACGATCAGTTTGCAACACCCGTGGACTTTAACGTTTTCCAGATTGAAGAGGGAGACTTGTTGAAAGCCAAAAGCTTGAGGAGGTGGGTTGGACACACCTCCACAAAACAAATAAAGAAGTCTGCCTCCAGCTTCTGATAAATTCACGAACTTCATCTCAAGAGAGGATGGTACCCCCTTCCCAACCAGAGGAATCACTCCTCTTGGAGAGGTGGGTGTTTTTTTTTTTAAATATATATATATATATATTTATCTACTCCAGGATGAACTCTGGTCATGCTAGCTTTAGAAATGAAATTCATTTTCTGTGAAATAAATCACCATGAAAGGAGTTTCCAGACATATTTGCCTCCCTGGTGAGGCCTTTGAACAGTCCTGTATTGTAGACGACAAGCTTGATGGGTGACGCTGACATATGGCTGCGCCCAGAAGATAAAAGGCACAGTCAGAGTCTCCATGGGTAATTAACTTGTGCTCCGGTAATAAATCAACACCACTGTTGGGACGGACTCCTTGGCCTTCTACACAGATAATGCGAGTGTCACATTATGATGAACTGCTCAGCTAAGGTGTAGTGGTATCTATAAAACACATGGATGTTTGTGTCACCTCTCCATAAATGTGGAGTCTTCGTTATCTGACCATTACAACCTACCAGGAAAAGTGGACATTACACCATCATAAATAAACTCAGTTATGATAAAAACTATGTTCCCCACCAATCAATCTAACCATCTAACCTCATCTGTACCCATATCCTCTGCTTTTCCTACTGTTAAAATGAGACACAATATCCAATCCTCTCCTGTGTATGGCAAAGACTCCCACAGGTCTCTACATTATATCTCCCTCCCCTAATCAAGGATTTTTTTTCATATTTATCCATTCTTTATCCTGCTTCTCTTACACTTACCCCATCTCTGTCCTTCATCACCAATTTTCTCTCTCCTGGGTCATTCTTACCAGCATACAAACATGCTATAATGTCCCCCACCTTTCAAAAACATTCTCTTGATCCTACACTACTGTGTCCCATTTTTCTGTTTATCTCAACAGTGAAACTTGGAAGAGTTTCTGTCTATCTTCTGTTTCCACTTCCTCGCGTGCAAGTCTCTTTTGGGCCTCCTCTAAAAAAGGATTTCCTGCCAACCCCTTCCTATTAAGGTCACCAATGAATTCCATGTGCCAAATCCAAGGGTCAATTCTCTACCCTCATCTCCATTGGATGAGCACATAATAGTCTGGTTTAGACACAAAGATTGGAGACAGGACTTAACCAGGTTCAAGGCTGCTTTGCTTCTGTTTACTACTGAATATTTCAGCAAGCAGCGGAAAGGATTTGTGGGCTAAGAATACAAGTGGCTCAATGGGGGCTGCTTCCCAGCACCTCCGGGCTCCTTGCAGAGAAGCACTTTAAGCTTGAAGATGAATACAGCCTATGAGGACTGGGGAGATTGCCAAGCCAGAAAGGCAAAAAACACGGTTATGCTGCCTTTTAAGCCACTAGGTTGGTGATGCTGCTTCATGACAATGGAAGGGAAATCTCACTATCCCATAGCTAGCAACTCCTGCGCTCCAGTCCTTACAGTGTCACCCACCTTCCTCAAGGCTGAGCGGTAGACTCAGCCTTGACCTTGATCTCTCTGCAGCACTGGACACAGCTAATCACAAGGTCCTTCCTGAAACCCTCTTCCCTGTGGCTTCTGGAATGCCACTTGGTTCTCAGCCACTTCTCAGTCGCCTCTGCTTTTTCTCCTCCTCTTCACCAGGGTTATTTCCTTGGTCCTCTTCCTAGCCGGGAGCAAAGGAGGTCAAGAAGGCAGAGGGCCCAGTGAGTGGGTTCTGGGACCCCAACCTCACCCAGCAGATTTCTGGACCCGGACTCCATTGCCTCCCATAGTTCCCAGACCAGGCGGGCTCTTTCCTGCCTCCCTGCCTTCGCACATGCA
>NW_006293313.1:1158949-1165177 GCF_000327345.1 Myotis davidii | reverse complement strand
TCCCTTCCTGCCGCCTCCCCTTGAGCCTGGGCTCCAGCACCTTATGCCTCATCCGATTGGAGCCGGCTCAGGGGCAGTCTCCACACCCACAGGCCTGTGTCTGTTGCCCATTTGGAGGCAAGGTCATCACACCAGGATGTAGGCGTGCACTTGACTCCATAAGGAGCTGGTGTTTTGGGGAGAAAGGCCTTCATTCTCAGAAATCCCTGGACTGTGCAAACTTGCAAGGGCCTGAGGGCTGACCTTTAGCAGAGGTTTTCAAATGTTTTTTACACTCAGTACTTTCTGCAGACAAAGCCTTACCTGGTGGCCATTATGTAAAACAGATGGAAGCTAAGCTGCTTGGGGCAAAGTGGTGCGTGTTAAAGGCACCTGGGAGATAGGACCAGAGTCCCCTTTGCCCCTGTAGCTCTGGGTCCGGGGGAGCTGGGGGTTGGGGTTGGTCCTGGCGGTGGGATGGGGCAGCCAGGGGGGAGAGAGGGAGAGAGAGAGCGAGAGAGAGAGAGAGAGAGAGAGCGCCCTGGGTTGAGTCCAGTGGCTGACATTTACTAACTGGTACAGAAGGGCTTCAATATTTTCAGAACTATGTGTTCATGCCAGTGTGGCTGGGCCAACGAACTCATCTTTCACAGCAAGAAGTCAATCTACACAAACAAAAATTAAAATATGTCCTTGGGAAAAATCATAATGACGTCAACTTTAATGTTCTGGCTGTTTCTTTTTTTTTAATCTTGAAGGGATATTTTAGGGGAAGTATCTCTTGTCTAGAGGAAATATTTATATGAATTCAGCAATTCCATCAACTTCTCTTTTTGTTTTGTGAAATTCAAGTAAAAGTAAAATTGTATCTGAAATATGATTGTTATGGTTTTATGAAAGTATCTCTACCCGCAAAAAAAGATTCTGCAAAGAACCTCATTCCAAATAAGAACACATTCGCTGGCATGGGGCGGGGGTGGGGGAATCAGGCCTTAGACACATCTTTTCAGGGGATACCATTCAACTCACTACCCCGCCTCCAGGCTGATATCTCCCAGGCTCACAACTCCAATTTGAACTCTCCCTCACATTCCAGTCTCTAATATCACTAGTAATAAACATCTCAGATTTACATTTCCAGAATAAAACTCTTCATCCTCTCCTAGTATTCCTAATCACAGTAAACGACATTACCACTTAAGCGATTTCTTCAATTAAAACCCTCGGAGTCCTCCTTACCTGCTTGCTTTTACGCCCAACAAACCGGTGATACTGTCAGCTCTACTTTCCAAGTGGACCTTGAATCAGACGGCGTCTTTCCTCTGGTCCATTTCTCTCTGATTCCAAGCCACATTAACTCTCTCCCTGCGGGACCTCTTTGAAGGAAGAATCTAACTGCTCTCCCCATTCTATTCAGACCCCTCTTACAGTCATTTCTTCTCACAGCAGGCAGCCGCTCCCATGAAAACATAAATCGGATTGTCTCTTTCTACCCTCAAAACCCCCAAGTGGCTGCTCATCACGCTTTGAATAAAGTACAGTGTCTGTTATGATGGCCTAGAAGACCCCACAGGCTCTGGCCTGCCTACCTCTCTGATGGCAGAACCTACTGGTACACCTCCCTCCCTCCCACCAAGCTCCATCCTCTGTGGCCCCCTTGCTGTCCCTTAACATGTCAAGCCAGCTCCACTCCCAGTCCTTTTGTGCTTGCTGTCCTTTCAGCCTGAAAGACTCCACCTCCAGAAACTGACAGGGCCTGTCCCCCCAGTTTTCTGCTCAAATGCTGCTTCCACAGCCCTTCTGTCCAGAATAGCATTCCCAAGCCCTCTCTCTTCCTGCATCCTGTTTTAATTTTCTGTCACTATCTGACATTACGCAAACCTGGCATCACAATAATCGATTATCTGTCATCTGTCTGTTTCCCTCGTTAGAATATGTGCTCCATGAGGCCAAGCATTTTGTTTTGTTCACCACTGCATTCGTGATGCTCAGAATGGCTCTTGCCATATAGTCCTTGCTTGTTAACTATTTGTTGGGTAAATGCACAAGCAGCTAAAATGACCTTCTAAAATTAGTTAAAGCAATGTAGCCATGTTAAAAACTGACATATACAAGTGAAATCGCATTTAACCAGTTGACGATAATTTTCACTGAGTGCTTTGCTTTTAGGAAATAATGGGAAGTATTCACACGAGAATAGAACCATGAACTCTTCCCAATCGATTCTTTTTCCAGCATTTATAATATTTGCTCTAGAAATTCAGTCTTTACGTTTGTCAAGGGAGTCTGTTTCTTCTACAGAGAAAAAATGCAGAGATATCCTAATAAATCTCTACCTCACAAAAAAATTACAAGGGAAAACCTAATTCAATGCAATTTTAACAATGTTTTGCCATGTTTCGTATCATAAAACTTCATCAAGCAGCTTTCACTCCAATTTTATAAAATTCTAACATGTGTTCATGATTATTCCTGAATAAAGTGTTTAAAAAAACAACTGGGATGAGAAAGCTGAATGATACAATAGCAAACTAGACCTACTGGGAGCAGAGGCATGTGGGCTCCTACCATGCTCCCGCTAATTACTATCCTTTAGACTGAAAGCAAGTTCCAGAACTCCTCTCAGTTCCTCTTACAAAAAACTGGGCAATGCCACCTACCTAACAGAATACTTATGGTTATAACATCTGACACAGAGTGTTATTACACAACTCATTTCACTTGAATTAATACATGCTGTGAGCCAAATTATACCCCCTAAAATATTAAAATCTTCATCAAACAGATCCTCTGTCATATTTCTTTGGGGACTTCCATGACCTCACAGGCATGTGAGAAGACGCGATACAAACAGAGAGCTTATCTGTAACAGTGGTGGAGAGTCACGAAAATAATCAGAAATGTGTACTGAGCATCTACCTTGTTTAGTGTCCCACTGAGTGGTCCGCATACAGAATTTACACTCCTGACCACACCTTGCCTCGCTCAAGAGATGCCTCCTAAATATTTGTTGAACGGCAAATTAATGAACTAGCTAACAAAGGCAGTGATTGAATTGTTGCTGTATCTGAGTAGACATTCTAACTAGCAGAGGAAGTGTTCCTGTGAGGAATCAATGCAGTCTCCATGGTGAGACTGTGCTAAGAGCCCTAGTCTGGCCCTTTGACCCTAAATCCATGAGCAGCAGCTGGCATAATGCCTTAAACACATCAAGCCAAGCTAAGGACAACCCTCCTTCCATCCAACCCCAACCTCAGCCCCAGCCCTGGCCCCGGCCCCGATAAGGTCGTCTTTCACCCACAGTTGATCGAGCAACTCTCAGGTAAATCTGGAATCATTTCTATTTTTATGATACAGTATTAAAATATTCAAAATAATTCTATTATAATTCTAAGTGTTATCAAGCCTCATTAATTCATACTAGTGTAAGCAGCAGTTTGGATTACAGAAAGCTACTGACTGTTTTCACAGGTTTATTATCACTCTAAACTACGGACAACAAATAAAATAACAAAGTAGTGTCCTTTGAATCTTTCCAGGAGGAAAATAACTGCTAGCATTTGGTTAGCATTTGGAGTTAGAATTATCTTTATAGATACATTTATCTTATTTAATTGTCATAGCAACCTTTTGAGATAAGGTTTATTACAATTTCATTTCATTTTAGAAATGAGGTAATAAGGTTCAAAGAAGTTACCAAATAACTTGTCCAAGGATATGCTCTCAGGATGTGAAAGATCTACTTCCAAACCCTGTGGTCTTCCATCTACACCATTTAATATAGCAATTAATCGAGGAGTGATCTGATGCAGTGAGGAGAGCACTAGGTGAGAAGGCAGGAGCAAAGGCGTGTTATTCAACACAGTGTGTTGCCCCCCAATCAATTCCCTCTCCCCAAAATAGGATCTCACTCCAACCAAACTCACATTATTCTCCCGAAACTCAAACCAAAGTGTGTCAGAGCACTTTGAAAAGTCAAGACCTCTCTACAGGGAAAAATGCATGTAAAACTTTACGTAATTCTGATGACTAGGAGCTTGACCTTTTAAACCAGATAGCCATTCCCCTGGAAGTTGTGCTAAAAATCCTCGTTTAGCCCATAAAAACATTTTTCACAAGTGATGCAACAGGTAAGGTTGAACTTTGTCTACCTACAAATCTGTGACATTCAACATAAACTGAGAGAGTAATTCATCATGGACCTTATTTTGATATATAGAACAGATAAATGTTTTCCAGAACGACAGTACTATTTATTTTGTAAAAGCTTTCATTTTGAGTATCATTATGCAAATAACAGAATACTAATTTATCAACAGAAACTTCCTTCCCAAGTATATACACAATGGGGCAAAAGTAGGTTTACAGTTGTTCATCTGGAAATTAACACAATAATCCTATCTAATAAAAGGGTAATATGCAAATTAACCATCACTCCATCACAAATATGACAGAGCCTATAGCCACAAGATGGCGGCGCCCAGCCCTCTCATACCTGCCGGAGTCCCCTAGTCCCGGGGAGGTGGCTGCTGAGAGTGGGCAGCGTGAGTGGCCTGGTGGAATGCTCGCTTTGTCGCCGCGGCAACAAGGCAAGCGTTCCACCCAGGCCACGGAGAGCCTCTCTGGGCAGCAGGCACGGAGCAGCCAGGCCCTGAAGAGAGCTACTGGCGCAGGGCTAGTAGTTAATAAATAATAACACAAAAATAAACTGTTTCATGTACTCACAACCATAAACCTACATTTGCTAACCCTGCCCCCCATATTTAAATAAATCCAAGTCCTACTTAGGTAAAAATGGTCTTAATTTAGTACAAAGTAGCTACTGCCCAAAACAGACCACCTCTCAGAAAATTATGTAATTATGTACTTTGGTGAATCAGATTTTAAGTCAGGCACCTGGAATAAACAATGGTTCTCTGTTATCTAAATAGCTCATCCTCCTCAAAACTTCAGGCAAGGGCAAAACTTCAGAAAAGACGGACACAAAGTGCTGAGGACAGGCCCCTTGCATAGCCACCAAATTAATCATGAATACCAACAGTGGCACAGATGTCATGACCAGATTTCCCTCATTATCCCAAATTCAAATGTCTGTTATATGACAATTTCCTGATTATTAAAGTTACTTAAGGTCAGAATGGGGAATAATGCAACGGGATAATAAATGGTGGAATAAAAACCTCTAAGAAAGCCATTCCTCCATAAAAGCAGTAAGAACATTGGCAAAAATTGTCAAAATTAACTTTTTCAGAACTCTGGAAATTAACCAAAGGCTTACAACAAACTGAAAGGTATTTATCCAACAAAAATGACTGAATCTCAGTGAAACTAGTGAGATTTGTGGTGTTTGAATTGTCCCTTTTCCCATTCCTGTCTCCTCAGCTCTGCAGTAGCCTTGAAAACCCCACCATCACAGTGAAATCTAGTGGCTGGCCACACAACCCCTTGTAAAGTCAATGACTCCCATTCATGCCCACACAGAGCTTCCCTCCACTTTTTAGTGCTCTGCTCTCATATCGGAATGAGCAGCAAAAGGTCGCCAATCACTTGAGAGAGGTCTCTGAGATCAAAGACAATGACCAAAACAACCGACAGGAGGAAATGGACTCAGAAATGTTGTAGATTATAAAAGGAAATCTCAAAATGTTCTCATTAAAACCTTTAGAGAGGACACTGCACGAGAAACCAAGAGCTGAATGAATAGAAAACAATAAAAATAACATTTACACAATAGGAAGATGCTGTTGCAACTTAAGTGAAATCAGAAATGAAAAATTGATTAGAAAAGCTGGAGATAAAGTTGTCTGAATCCTGCAGAATGCCGAACAAAAGGACGAGGAAGCAGATTTTTTTTAAAAAAATGGGGATTGATCCAGGAGTTCTAACATGCTAATGATAAGGAGGAGAGAGAAAATGGGGGTGATTAATGATCAGAGAAGAAATCCTAGAATCTCATCTCCATATTAAGCAGACATATCACTGATGCACTTCCATAGTTACTTTAAACAGACACACAGGAAGGCCCATCACTAGGGTCTCTGCAGATAAACTGTTATTACTCAGCTCAAAGGAAGAAAAGAAATCAGTTCACCAGCATTAATAAGGGACTTTTCTGGATTCTGAAATGCCAATAACAGATAAACCCCTGCTTTATAATATATATTTATGTCAAGTAATTATAAGTTAAACATCTTCCATGCATTAAGAGAGCTTCCTGTTTTAAAGAAATAAAAAACAGATTTTTTTATT
>NW_006293313.1:1149045-1158238 GCF_000327345.1 Myotis davidii | reverse complement strand
CCCAGCCGGTCTCATGGAGCAGCATTCCAGAGAGCGGGCAACGACCCCTGACTCGGTGACTCCAGCCCCAATCTGGCTCTTGTTCTCTGCACAGAAGAGTGTTGACATCAAGTCTTCTTGGGACATTGCAATTGAGCTCACTTCATTCAGGCTCCGTTTGAAAAGCAACAGAACTGGATAGAAAAGTACAGATTAAAATCTACCCCACTAAAAATTTAGTCTAAATAGAGGCTATTCCACATCCCACACCAGGAATTGGTTGTTTAAGTTGTAAGTTACTGCTGATAGTCTGGAGACAAATCGCAGTTGATTGCTAAGGAAGAGAATAAAGAGAAGACAAAGGGCTGCAAGAAAATCTAATAGGGAAGACTCAACCATAGTACCAGGCACCGCTAAGATATTTGCAAGTTAATGCATGTTAATTAATGCCATAAATTTTTTGAGGACAAGAATTTGGAATTGTGTTACTTTACTTACCGTGTGGGGAATACACTCGTAAGTTAATGGGTATGGAGGAAATGCCCTTATTCATTCCCGTCACTCGGTCTGTCTCTGCTTCAATCTCATGGCGAACTTCATCAAAATCTGTAAACTTTTTTCCTTTGCAATGTAGAAATTCAGCATATTCTACAAAAAGACAAATTCACAAAACCTAAAATCATCTACTCTTGCAATAACTGTAAGGAAGCTATGTTTTTAAATTACAAGTCACAGTACTCAATATTGTCTCTTCAACCATCAAAACGAGAGAACACGGGGTTACAAACAAGCATAGATAACACTGTAGACATATTAAACACAGCACAAATGCCAAGGATGCTAAACTTGCTAATGTTCAGACAAGCGATTAAATATTATAAGCAGGCTTTAAACCTTCTAGCTAGTTAAATAATTTAAAGAGAATTTGGGTCCCAGAAATGACAAAACCAACAGCAGCATCTGATTGTCAAAGAAATTCGATAGAGGGCGCGCACAAAGCCCATCTTCTAACCCTATTCGCACATCCTTTTCCAATGTCACCACTTCATTATGATGGGATGCTAAGTTATATAAACGCAGCTTCAGAAGGCAAAAAGATTTAAAAACAAAATGTGCTTAATTCTTTAAAACGCAAAATATGTGGAATAATTTAGCTTTACAACATACTATTCAAAATACCACACCAACTTCTGTACATTTTTTTTTAAATCCTCACCCGAGGATATTTCTTCCTTTGCTTTTCAGAGTGGAAAGGAGGGAAGGGAGAGGAGACAAACAGAGGAGAGAGAGAAACATCAATGTGAGAGAGACACATCCATTGGTTGCCTCCACATGTGCCCCAACCGGGGCCAGAGATTGAATCTGCAACCCAGGTACGTGCCATTGACCAGAAATCAAATCCATGACCATTCAGTGTACAGGTTGACGCTCTAACCACTGAGTACATCAGCCAGGGCCCAACTTCTGTATTTTTAAAAGATATTTTCTCAAGGAAAAAAAAAAAGAGTATTACATTAAAGAAAATAGTTACCTCCAACCTAAAAGAAATACCTTATCTGGAGGAAAAACTCTAAAATAACTATCCAATAAGCAGAAAATTTGTTTTTAAATTTCAGTAGCATTCTGCCAACTGCTGTACCATCAATTTCTATACCTGCTTTCCTAGATAACAGGTATGTGATAAACAACACAACTCAAAAAAGAAGCTGATACTAGTGAGCGCCCCTAAAAATATTATTATAATTTCTTACAAGGGAACAAGTCTTAACAAATACATTAATTTCTCTAATACTTAGCTAAAGAATTGCTCCACTAAGTCTGCTGTGGGCCCGGAGGCCAGCTGAGAGGAGCATTTGTAGTCTTTCTCCCCATGACTATGTAACCTTGCAGCTGCTCTGGCAAGGCCAATAGGCAAACAACTATGAGATGTGGACCCTGTCTTCAAGTAGCTGAGCATCAGCTTAGGAGCTAAAGGTTATTGCAGTGCTCAAAACAACAACAACAACAACAAACAAACAAGCGGGGTATGAACTGAGTGTTGAAGAGTAGGGAGGGTTTTCGTGTGTGCAGACAGAAAGCCAGGAATCAGAGAATCTTAATCACCTCAGCAAATCCCTGGTCGGTATCATCCAGCCTCTGCTGGAACCCACACTGATGAGGACCTGAGACTATGATCTCTTTGGAAAACACCTTCATTGGAAAATGCTTTTAACGTTGGCATGAAATCTGCTTTCATATCATATACCATTGGTCCAACTTTTGCCCCCTGGATCTACTCAAAGTCTTCCTCCAGACTAACCTGAGCATGGGCACACAGGGCCCATCTTCCCCGACCTCTCTTGTCATGACCTTTAACCTGCTGGTCTGATCAGTGCTGCTCTGGCCTCCTGGTGGCAACACGCATTGCCCAGCCCCACCCAGCTGCTCCCAGCCAACCGGAAAGGTCACAGGATCCAGAAGTGGACTGACGAATTTCCGTTTTAACTTACCAAGCATAGTAATGACCCAACTGTTCCACAATTTGACTGGCAGCCTGAGACTGTAATTAATTTCTGTCTCTCCTGTCAGTGGGCATGGGCATGAATGTTTCTACCTTCCTTTTCTCCATATCATTATATGTGCATTTTCTGGAAAATGGCACACTGAGACTCCGAAAGCTCACTGCCCAATGGTGAGAACATACTCAACACCAAAGCCTTCAATGGGCTTCGGAAGGCTGGTCTTAAGAAGTTACTGCATTATTTGGCAAGCTCTCTCATACGTCTACCCTCATAGGTGCTGTTTTTATTACAATATAAATTCTCAGAGAGAGCCTGTATTTACCCACTCAATGACTAAGCCAGTACCATGTGAACGCAAGTGGTTAAGATAAGCAGAAGATAACATAATAGGAAAAGAGGAACAAAAGATGCCAAATCCCTGAAAACAAAAATTAATAAGTAAAAATAAGTCATAGATAATTTAGAAGAAATGGAAATGTACTTTCTAGGTTAATATATTCTGTGGGAAATGCACACTTGAGGATTTAGGACGATCATAAGTACCACTTTCACAGGATTAATAAGCTTCTGAATCATTAAGTGACACAAATGCGGTCTTCTCTGGTTGCCACTAGATGGCGCCTACTTGCTTTCTCTGTAGGAAACGCATGCCCTTCTAGAATGTTGTAAAATCAATGCAATTTCCAGGCTGTATTTAAATTCATTCCTGGACTCCCCAAAATGTTTTTATTTGGGGATTGAGAAATTTACAATTGTGCAGGACTATCTCAAACCTCTGGGTCTTTTTAAGGAAGGGATCCCACAGCTAGATTTAGGGATGCTTGTATGTTTCAATTAATATTTATTGAGTTCCTACTTGCTAGGCAGGCACTGTTTTAGAAACCAGGGATGTAGCCTCATGAAGTTTAAATCCCAATGGTGAGAAATAATAAACAATGTGTGTGCATGCCAGGCCATCAGTGCAATGGAGAAGGCTGAACAGTAAGGGGGGTACTAAATGCTGGGGGAAAGGGTTACTTTGTTATATGCTTTGGTTGAGGAAGGCTTCTCTGATACGAGGACATTCAAGCCAACACTCATGAAAGGAGGGAGTAAGCCATGCCTTATAGAAGAGCATCCCGGAGATGCCCGAAGCAGACCTGCACTTGGCTTGTTGCAGGAACAGCAAGGAGGCCGCGTGCCCGAAGCACAGAGCACACAGAGGAGCAGGTATTAGATGAGATCCCATCCGACAAACTGAAGGGTTTGGGGTAAAGAGAAAAGATGTGGCCCAGGTTTTAAATCAGTAACTGTGGCTGATGCATTGAGAACAGACGGTGTGGAGCAAAAGAGGAAGCTGACTTTTGGAATAATGGAGGTGAGAGAGATGATGGGGCTCGGACCAGTGTAGCAGCAGTGAGAGTGGTGAGTCATGGTTAAATTCTAATGTATTTGGAAGGAAAAACCCACAGGAGTCACTGACGGATTAAAGGTGTAGTGTGGGAGAAAGAAAAGATGGTAACTTCAAGAAGTGTGACCTCAGCAAGGGGAAGAACTTTTGAAACAGAAATGACTAAAAGGAAGAGGTTGAAGGGATGGGGGCTGGGGATCAAGAGTCCAGTCGAGGGCCTGAGATGCCCTTATACACCCACCCAGTGGAGAAAAGGGCTGCTGTTAATGGCTAGGATTACACAGCTGTGCGAGACACCATGCTCATTCACAGCCATCTGCTAGGTGTGTTTATTCTGAAAATTTCCCAGGAGATGGCAGTCGAGGGCTTGAGGAAAGGGGCAGCTTTTTCTAATGAGCACCAAAAACATGCCTTCAGAGCTGGATATGTGAGAGTCTTACAGAGAAGTCTAAGCTAGAGACGTATATTTGGAATTCATTAGAGTCCAGCGAGAGGATGAGATCACTGCGAGAGTGAGATGGGGAAGAGGTCAGAGTGCTGGGCCCTGGGCTTTCCGATGTTCAGAGGTGAGGAGCTGAAGAGTGAGCAGAAGTCAACCAGACAGAAGGAAACCAAGAGAGAGGTGGCCCAAAGCCAAAAGGGCGTTTCATGAAGGAAGACCTTCCACTCCATCAAATGCAGCCAACATGTCAGGTCAGAGAGAACTAAGACTGGACCATGGAATCGGGAGACTTGGGGGTCCTTGAGGAGGTTGACAAGAGCTGTGACAGTGGAGCTATGGATGACAGCCTGTTAAGAGAGAATGGGAGGAGAGGGAGTGGAGACTGATTACAGACAATTCTTGAAACTCTTTCAAGGAGTTTTGTTGTAAAGGAGAGGACAGCAGTGGGAGTGCAGCTGTGCCTTTTCCCAGAGACCTTGTCATGGGCATCTCTTCCATCTGGCTGTTCCCAAGTTGTATCCTTTCCGAGTAAACCAGTAACCTGGTAAGCAGCATGTTTCTCTGAGTTCCGTGAGACACTCCAGCAAATTAATTAAACCTGAGAAGAAGGTCATGGGAACCTCTGATTGACAGCCAGTGAGTCAGAAGTACAGATGACCAACTGGACTGGCACTGGGCACCCTGAGTGGGAAAGGGGTCAACTGGAACCTCCAATTTGTAGCCAGTCTGTCAGAAGCCTGGCCTTGGGACTGGTGGCTGAAATCAGAGTGACAGGGGTCAGGGTAGTCTTATAGGACTGAGCCCTCAACCTCTGGGTAGACAGGGTCAGAATTGAGCTGAATTGCAGGACGCCCAGCTGGTGGTGGAGAATGGCTTATCGTGGGGACCTCAGCCCCTTCCACAGTGAAACTGGGCCCCAGAACCTAAAGAGACTGGAGCCACAAAATCCTTTTTCAATGGATCCCAACGAGCCTCCTGGGAAATGATTTATCCTTCAGAACAGGCTGAACAAGCTGGTCAACAGCTAGACTTTTCAAGCGATGATAAATGTGTGTCCCCTGAGACTTTTACGCGATGGTAAAGTGGTATGTCTGAAGGCCTAACAAACCTCACCTGTGGTTCTCAGATACGCTCTTCCTCAGAGGAAGGCACAGTTTCTGGTGGCACAGCCCTCCTGGTGTGTCCTCCTTGTTCCACTCATCCTGAATGTTCAGTTACTGGGCACATGAAATTGTCTCTTGCTAAAACAACACCAGGCTGCCGCCCAGGATCAATCTGATGGTGATTAAATTTCTTAGGCACAAGTTCCTGTAAAGCAGTGGCTCTCAACTTTCTGGCCCTTTAAATACAGCTCCTCATCTCGTGACCCAACCATAAAATTATTTTCATTGCTACTTCATAACTGTAATGTTGCTACTGTTCTGAATCGTAATGTAAATATCTGATATGCAGGATGGTCTTAGGCAACCCCTGTGAAAGGGTCGTTCGACCACCAAAGGGGTCGCGACCCACAGGTTGAGAACTACTGATGCAAAGGATGAAGGCCATGTGCGCATAAGCACTGAAAGCCTGATACCACATCCATGAAATTATAGTGTGAGTCATCATAACCTGTCTTGCTGAAATTCATGTATGTATTCAGTTTCACAAAATGAGACTCCTGGTTTTAAAAATCTTTCCTGGTTCCCCCCTGTTAAAAATAACCTATCTTTGAAATACATTTTTATATCAAAGAATGATTGGGGGGGGAGGGTATTAGAAATTCAGAGCTATCACTCCATTTTTATTTCCCCGCAAAACACTGTGATTTCCATGGATCAGGAAAAACAAATTACACGGGGTTAAACAACTGATAAATTGTTTGGGGGAAGGATGATACAGTTAGTTTATGCCTGGGCAGCGTTCCAATCATCTGTGAAAAGCACAGCATGACCATTTAAATATTTAAGAATTTAAATATTTCCAATATGCCTCTTCCATGGAAAAAACAAAACAAAATATGCATATGTTTCGATTAATCAAGGTTAAGCAGAAAGGAATTAACATGGAGCACATGCCTAAACCTCTTGTCAATTTTTATTCTAAGAACTGGGGTCCCCGATACATTTGCTGGAGTCTTATTGCTGAATTGTTTTAATAGCAGAGTTCTGTGAGCACAGGGCTCCAATGAAAATGGAACACAGAGCCACACAAACAGGGAGCAGTTTCCATGCAGCAAGCTCATTGGCTGTAAAGAGCATCTAGATATGACTATACTGAAAATGGACTTCCTCACAGGCAGAGCCTACCTTTGACCCAACTGGGTTTCCCTGGTGCCTATCCTATTGAGAGTAAAGAACATCTATGGCCCTTGCCGGTTTGGCTCAGCAGCTAGAGCATCGGCCTGCGAACTGAAAGGTCCCAGGTTCGATTCCGGTCAGGGCACATGCCCGGGTTGTGGGCTCGATCCCCAGTGGGGGACTTGCAGGAGGCAGCCGATCCACCATGATTCTCTCTCATCGTGGATGTTTCTATCTCTCTGTCCCTCTTCCTTCCTCTCTGAAATCAATAAAGATATATTCTTTAAAAAAACACAAATGTATATAAAAAAGAGAACATCTATGGATTTCTCCACTCTTTAAAGCAGTCCACATTAACATCATGGAGCAATGCCAGTGTGAAGAAAAAAAATACTTCCAGGGAGCCTTCGAGTCATTCCAAACTGAAGGCAAGGTCCTAGAACTGAGGTTGAGAAGACCCAGATACGGAGCAGAACTCAACTGTGCCACTCAGGGAAACAGAAAAAGCGAGGACATCTAAAGAAGCACTGAGTTAACCTGAGGGAGGAAGTCCAGCCGTGGGCTAAAGGGAGAGGTCTCCGTGGGAGGGTGAAGAACAATGGGGGGCGGGGGGGGCGCGGAAGGAGAGCCAGGATCTCATAGCAGACAAAAAGCAGGTGCCAGGAAGACACTGGAGACCAGGGTTCAGGATCAGGCCTCTGGGACTTCCCAGGCACAGTAGGAGATCAAAACAGAACTCCAGACCCAAGTGAGCCATCTGGTACCAGGCAGAAAACCAAGATGCGAACTCAGTCATGGAATGGAAGGAAGGCAGAGCCGTTTTCATAGCATGCCAAGCCAAAGCCACTCAGAGGGGCCTTGGGGTGAAGAGAGATTAGATCAGTTCTGCCCGGATGGTCACTGCTCAGCCATGGCCTTCACCATTTTCTTGCTTAAGATCTGGGCTGGTTCTAAAGGCTGGGCGAGACTGTGCCCACATGTGACTGGGGTGGTGCTGGCCCCTGAGCCCAAGGCCAGCATTTGACAGAATATGAGTCTAGAACAGTGGTTCTCAACCTTCCTAATGCCGCGACCCTTTAATACAGTTCCTCATGTTGTGGTGACCTCCAACCATAAAATTATTTTCGTTGCTACTTCATAACTGTCATTTTGCTACTGTTATGAATCGTAATGTAAATATCTGATATGCTATATGTGTTTTCTGATGGTCGCGACCCACAAGTTGAGAAACGCCGGTCTAGAGGTTAGTGCAGGAGCTATGACTGCGAGAGTCATGGGAGCCCAGGTTATAACTGAAGCCACGGTGCAGAAGGTAGTATCTAAGGGGGAATATGAAATGGTCCAGAAAAGAGCTTTGGGTTGATGCAAATATTAAAGGCCAGGTAAAAGATAATGCACCAGCAAAAGTGACAGAGAGGCCAAGGAGAGGGAAAACCAGGTGTGTTTGGCATCGTGAAACTAAAGGAATAGAGGAAGACAGTAACCAATAGTGTTAAAAAAAACTACAGAAAGGGCGAGGTAAGTACTGACAAATAGCTGTTGGAATTTACAGAAATTGAGTACGCATTCATTTCCTGTATTCTTAATGTTCTGTACATAATTTCCATATTTCTTGTGGTTGCAATGACTTTTGCTATAGATTACTTTGTTCTCTTAAAAATTGTTTTATCTTTTTTATGCTTTTTTTTCTTGTCTCTTCCCTTGCTATCAGGGTGACAGTCACTTCTTGCTGTTGGCAGTGCATTTGTTTGTAAGCCGTATTCCCATTCTAACTTGTAGCTTTACATTTTACTCTAGACTGAAAAGTCCAATCACCCAGGGTGTGTGTCTGAGTCTAAAACAGAACTGGAAAGGCCACGACCCTGCAACGCATGAGCTTTAGATCACAGACTTGGTAATATTAATGTTGGCTGCCCAAGCCTCCCTGTGCTTCCTCCTGATAACCAGCTAAGTTTAGAAACTGAAAGCAAAAAGGAGGATTTTGAATAACTGAGTTATTACAATATTATTTAAGAGTAACTAAACGTACAAATTCAGAAACATCCAAAATTCAATATCACACCTTTTTTAATAAGACAAAACATAAGATGATCTGCCAAGTAAAAATCCCGAGTCAATGAAAGTGAAATGACTAGACTGTCATGAGAATTCAAGTAATCAGATTTCAATCCAAAAAAATATGAAAGTCTAAGATTTGCAAAATGAAAATACTACGTCCCAATAGAATCTTATACATAAGGAATGAAGCTTACAAATAAGATTTAAGTAGTAATCATATCAGAACTACAAGTATATAAATATGTAAACAAAAACAGTCTCAAAAAAAGCATCAGAGCTACGATATGCATGGCTGAATACATTATAATACCCTACCTGCTACCAGCCGTGGGCAAACTACAGCCCGCGGGCCGGAATCGGCCGGTTTGAAATGAATAAAACTAAAAAAAAAAAGACCGTACCCTTTTATGTAATGATGTTTACTTTGAATTTATATTAGTTCACGCAAACACTCCACCCATGCTTTGGTTCCGGCCCTCCAGTCCAGTTTAAGAACCCATTGTGGCTCTCAAGTCAAAAAGTTTGCCCATCCCTGCCTAACCTA
>NW_006293313.1:1144723-1148072 GCF_000327345.1 Myotis davidii | reverse complement strand
AGGAGACACGGCAGGGTAGGGGAGGCCAGGGGATGGTCAAGGGGGGGGGGGGGGATGGACACATATGTAATACCCTTTGTAATACTTTAGGCAATAAAAATAAATAAATAAATAATACTAAAGTTCTGATCTGAAACTCAGTACTGTGGTTTTTCAACTCAATTTGTATGTAAAGTAATGCTTAGCTACAATAGTCACCAATTATCTCAATAGGAACCTAATTAATAGAAAACTCTCCCTCAAGGAGACTTCCTTTAAAAGGGGCTCAAACATTGAGGTAATCAATTACTTTTGCAAAATAGATAAAATTACAGGAGTTAGAAAAAGGGCAATCAGTGAAAAATACACATGATATAAATAAATTGTCTTGCATGAAAAACAAGTATACTCATTTTAGAGCAACCTTGAACATGAATCTACAACATGGACCACAATGAAAACTGCAATCTCCATAACAATGGATTAACTACTTAATCGTCCCAACATCATTTTACTAAAAGATGATTTGAAAATATGCTCTATTGCTTGATAACCCCTTTTGGTATCACAACGTTAGAACAGCTCGTCTGAAATACTGCATCCTTCCTCTTTGAATCACCCCTAAAAGTAAATGGTGTCTCTTCCATAGGTTGCTGTGAGCATGACTGTCTGCTTCTCTCACCAAAGTTCTCCCAGTGACTAGTTACACAGGCTCAGCAAATTTGAATTATGTCAAAGAGTAAACAAATGGAAGCATTTAACACATAGTAAACCCTTAATTTTTAAAATGGTCCAAAGAAAATTTAACTAAATATAGAACAGCTGATTCAGATAGCAGAAGTCTTCATTTCTGAGAGGTTAAGCTGCCTGGGGTCACACAGCTAGAAGGTGGCAGTCCAGGATTTATTAAATCCAGTCAGTCTGGTTCTGGAGGATAATCTGTGGACCATCCCACACGGACTGCTTCTCACAATCTCTCCCCTCCTCGGAGATTCCAATGCTCAGCTTTTCACAACTTCTTTTTTGTCCACAGGTCCTTCTTTCCACCTGCCACCCCCTCTATGTGGGAATCTCTCCACATCCAGGGACCACATGTGCTACTCTCTCTGCCATGGTCTGTGGTCTATGGGGCTCTGGAACCTTTCCCCATAAAAATGTACAAATTTACATATACACAGAATTTTCAGTAGGATTTCAGGCTAGTCATAGATTTCTCTGCTCTACCCTCCTCCTGACCAGAATATGTGCATACTGCCTCCTGCTAACACTCAATAAATAGTCTGTATCATGATCATGAGTATAATCAGTGTCTATCAAAATATTATAGTCTGTATCATGATCATGAGTATAATCAGTGCCTATCAAAATATTACCTAACAAGGCCCTACTCCAGTATCATTTCCACTAAACACTTTCTTTGTTCACCCCCACTGTAAGGAATGTTTTTTCCTCTGGATTTCTTAAGGTCCTGTGAATATGCTATCCATTCGATTTTACAGGTAGAAAGAACCTTAAAGACTATCCAAAATGACATGTTTAAGACTATTCATATAACATGTATTACACTTCCACAGCATAGTAACTATTTGTTTATATAGGGTTCCCAAAATTAAGTAAAATTAGGCTTTTATTTTTTATTGTTGTTGTTGTTAATGCTCATGCAAAATTCAAATCTTGCGTGAATTTTGGGACACCCTATACATCTTGTCTCCAATGCTTAGATGCAGGAACTGTCTCTTCTACATCTTCGCTTTAACATTCCATAGGGATTCAGGAATAATTAAACGAATAAATGGGTGAATGAATGGATAATTCCAAATGAAAGCTGAACCATTATTTACTATTTTTCAAGGACTCATGAGGCTTTAAATGTGTCTTTCGGTATTTTAGAACATCCAGTATTTTTTTCCTCATTCGGTATGAATCAACACTACGGAGAAAAATCTTTCTCTGCACAGACAGAAGATCAGGGTCTTTCCGTGAGTCTCTCCTCTCCCGGTCTAACCTGCTATAGATACTAGCTATAAGATGCTCAAGAGTGTGTTATTGCTCTCTGGGCTTCATTTTAGTAAGATATTTAATACCACAGAAATTACATTTTCAGTCTCCCAAAAGCTGTCCTGACTTCTGTGCTAAGGTTTTCGATTTCCTTGGTGAGCCAGCCTTCAATTACGCATCGTGCTTCTTAGGTTACAGAACTGAGACTGTTTTCCATCCTGCAATATGATATATCCTTTCAACTGGGAGTTGAGTTTTCTGGCAATACAGAAATCTACTACTTATTAAGGAACTGCTTACTCTAGGGGACACAAAGTGTTAACTGTGATTCACAATCTCGAAGAATTTATCCAAGTTGGAAAGAGAAGACAAACTTGTGAAAATGAAGCAAAAGATTTCAATAAGATGCCGTGATAGAAATCAGCATCATGAACAACTGGCCAATGAAAGGAGTGCTTCGGTCCTTTTGGATTTAGCGAAGAGAGGGATCTTTTAGGCTGGGAAAATCTATAAGGGATCTATGGAAGGAGTTGAGTCTGAGCTAGACATAGGAAGGTAAGTGGAATTGGGGAAAAGCCAAGAAGAGAAAAGAGAATATTTAAAACTACAAACAAATGATAACAAAACCACCCAAGTGGAAAAGCAAAAGGGAACTGGGGATAAACCAGCTGGGCAAAAAGCAAACATCCAATTAAAAAATATATTTGTAGAGTGACTGAATGACAGAATAAAGCATTTATGGAAGAGTGTCAGAAATTAAATGTGCCCTCTTTGTGGGTAAAAGCTAACGAAGATGTTGCACATACAGCATTTGGCACTGGTCCTTCCATGCTCAGAATATAAAAAATGTAAGCTTGCCCTAGCCAGTTTGGCTCAGTGGATAGTGTCGGCCTGGGGACTGAAGGGTCCCTGGTTCGATTCTGGTCAAGGGTACATGCCGAGTTATAGTCACCCCAAAAATAAACTGGAAGGTAATTACACAACTTCCCCAAAATGTTTTCATTTATCACATTTAAAATAGAGTTTGAATCCAAAATTTTATTGAGGAATGTGCGGGAGGCAGCTAATCGATGTTTCTAAATCTCTATCCTCCCTTCCTCTCTGTAAAGAATCAAAACAATAAAGATTTAAAAAATAAAAATAAAAAAAAATATTACCTAACAAGGCCCTACTCCAATATCATTTCCACTAAACACTTTCTTTGCTCACCCCCACTGTAAGGAATGTTTTTTCCTCTGGATTTCTTAAGGTCCTGTGAATATGCTATCCATTCGATTTTACAGGTAGAAAGAACCTTAAAGACTATCCAAAATTACATGTTTAAGACTATTCATATAACATGTATTACACTTCCACAGCATAGTAACTATTT
>NW_006293313.1:1127862-1143960 GCF_000327345.1 Myotis davidii | reverse complement strand
AAAGAGCCAGCCTTCAATTACGCATCGTGCTTCTTAGGTTACAGAACTGAGACTGTTTTCCATCCTGCAATATGATATATCCTTTCAACTGGGAGTTGAGTTTTCTGGCAATACAGAAATCTACTACTTATTAAGGAACTGCTTACTCTAGGGGACACAAAGTGTTAACTGTGATTCACAATCTCGAAGAACTTATCCAAGTTGGAAAGAGAAGACAAACTTGTGAAAATGAAGCAAAAGATTTCAATAAGATGCCATGATAGAAATCAGCATCATGAACAACTGGCCAATGAAAGGAGTGCTTCGGTCCTTTTGGATTTAGCGAAGAGAGGGATCTTTTAGGCTGGGAAAATCTATAAGGGATTTATGGAAGGAGTTGAGTCTGAGCTAGACATAGGAAGGTAAGTGGAATTGGGGAAAAGCCAAGAAGAGAAAAGAGAATATTTAAAACTACAAACAAATGATAACAAAACCACCCAAGTGGAAAAGCAAAAGGGAACTGGGGATAAACCAGCTGGGCAAAAAGCAAACATCCAATTAAAAAATATATTTGTAGAGTGACTGAATGACAGAATAAAGCATTTATGGAAGAGTGTCAGAAATTAAATGTGCCCTCTTTGTGGGTAAAAGCTAACGAAGATGTTGCACATACAGCATTTGGCACTGGTCCTTCCATGCTCAGAATATAAAAAATGTAAGCTTGCCCTAGCCAGTTTGGCTCAGTGGATAGTGTCGGCCTGGGGACTGAAGGGTCCCTGGTTCGATTCTGGTCAAGGGTACATGCCGAGTTATAGTCACCCCAAAAATAAACTGGAAGGTAATTACACAACTTCCCCAAAATGTTTTCATTTATCACATTTAAAATAGAGTTTGAATCCAAAATTTTATTTTCTACACATATTCTTAGAACATATCAGTTGTATAAGTCAGGATATAAATTAACACACATTAACTCCTGTTAATACCCACAATATCTTGGAGAGTGAGTGTTATTATCCCAGCTAAACTGTAACTTCTCTGTGCCTCAGTTTCCTCCTAAATAAAATTACAATAATAATAATATCCCACAGAGCTAACAAAATCAACATTTACCAAAAGTTAACCTTAAATTTTTTACTGTATATGAGTTCATCTTTATTATTCTTTAGTAATTCCAAGTATGTTACTGGATCCCCTTTAAAAAATATTTCAAGACATAGTGGATTTTTTGTATTTCAGAGTAGTCCATCTATACTGTGAACATAGAAGTAGGCTGCAAATGAAAGAATTATATAAACTAAATGAGAAAAAGTACTCATTTTTATCTGTTTCAGCATAAATCTGTGGCTATGCCCAGTTGCAAGCCCTAAAGCAATATGGACTTGTAGAGCTAGTAATTTTTGATACTTCCTTTCTGAAAATGTCCTGACTCCATTCTGAATCCTTCCCATCAATGCCAGGTGAGGGAAGCTCTTGTCACCTCTCACCTGGCCACCTTATGCCCTGGCCTCTCCCTGTTTGATCTAACCTCCCCTTGTCTTCACAGCAACCCATTCAACATGTATATATGGTTGTGGTTATTGTTGTGGTTGTGATCGCAGCTTGATCATTTCATTGGCCACATTGTGCTTTTTAAGTATCTGACTCCCCTTCAGGTATGTGGGTTCCTACAGGTCTAAGACTATCTCATATTCATCTCTGAATCCTCTATATCTGCCCCAGAGCCTGAAACATACGATGCATTCAGCATATATTGGGAGAGAGGGAATTAGTTCTTTTATCATTTTTTTGTGTAACTAGGAAAGTTAGCATCTTTATTTATTTGTTTGTTTTACATATGTGTGTGGGTACTTGTGCATTTTTTAACTGATATCAGAAAGAGGAAGGGAGAGGGAGAGAGAGAGAAAAATATCAATGATTAGAGAGAATCACCAATTGGCTGCCTCTTGCACACCCCCTATCAGGGAACAAGCGCACAACCTGGGCATGTGCCCTGACCAGGAATCAAACTACAACCTCCTGTTTCATAGGTTGACGCTCAACCACTGAGCCACACTGGCCGGGCTAGCATCTTACTTTAGAAAATTACATTATTTGTGAAATGATCAGACTTATTATGTCTTATAAATGGAAATTTGTCAAATTTTCTAAAGTACAGCTGTGCATAGCTTCTATGCCATTAAGTAGTTCATTAACCAACGCATTCATGCAGACAGCATTTTTATGGTAACTGCTCCCCTGGCGAAGAGATAACACTTACCCAGCAACTCCCTGATTCATAAGAGAGCAAGAGCTAAGAGCCCACCCATCTGGAACTAAAGGATGAAGGTTGCCATTACATGGTAATGCTGCCCATATAAGAACTTCAAAAATTTGTTAACATGCTGAGCCAGGTGTTTTAAAAAGAGATTATCAGTCTAAGCTATTTTAACAGAACTTCTCTACCTTCAAATTGTGGCGACATTGTATTAGTGAGCTAGATGTCCCTAATTAAAACAGAACTGCTCAGCATCGGATCACTATAATTCACTAATTCTCTGCTGAGAACATATTTTTAGCTATCTCAGGAAAAATTGCATAACAAAGTGTTGCCCCAGTTCCCTCAATTCTACTTATCCTACTTGAAATGCCACAATAGGAAAATGTTTTCATTAAAAATCAGCCATTTTCAATGGCTGGTGTGGTTCAGTGGTTGAGCATTGACCTATGAACCAGAAAGTCACGATTACATTCTTGGTCAGAGCACATGCCCAGGTTATGGGCTCGATGCCCAATAGGGGGCGTGCAGGAGGCAGCCGATCAATGATTCTCTTTCATCATTGATGTTTCTATCTCTCTCTCCCTTTCCTTCCCTCTGAAATCAATAAAAATATATATTTAAAAAATCATCCATTTTCCAGTGATGTTTTCAATTGCTGTGATTTAGAATTTTCTGGATTCGTCCCCGAGAGCTAAACTTCCCCTTATAGGAATGAATAAGCATGCTAGCTGAAATGGAAGGTGATCACATATAAAATTCCACTGCCCCCAAAAGGAATTGCAGTTCAACTGCAAGAATACTAAGCAGCAAAATGATTTAAGGACATCAGGGCTGACAGTCACTTTGCTATCTTAAGACAAGTTCATTTTCCACGTTTGTCACCAAGGAATAACACACTAGGCACCCAGAAATCAAAGAAGGTTAAGAAATGTGTGAGGGAGAATGAGATCCTTTTGCTACTTCAGAAGGTCCCAGACCCTGTTCTGACAGGCCCTGTCCCCACCCCCTCACTGGGACATAAGATGTAAGTTCATGGCAACCGCAGAGGAGAAACAGTAAACAAGTCGGAAAAGAGAATCAGGACCCCAAATTATCTCAACAGGCTGGAATCATCAGTGAAATTTCACAAAAGAAACTTACTATCATAATAAATATAAAGTCCTGCTCTTACATCAATCAGTAGAAGATCCAGGCGAAGTACAGAAAAAGAAGAAGAAAGAGTTGGCCATTATAGCGGACTGCAAGTTCAATATCAACCAATCATAAAATACCCCTGCCTCCAAAGTAATGTGACCTAATACTGCATTCATTGCAAGCCCATGTCTAAAACAGGAGAGGCAGCCGGCCCTCTGAGCTACTGCCGGTAGAGCTCACAGGTTCTGTGAACAGCTTTCCTGACAAACTGAAGCATATGGAAAAGGATAATGTCCAGAGCAGTGAGGAAACTCAACCCACACCCCCACTTTCCTAAAGAAAATTAAAACAGAGGCTTCACAGAGATTCGGTGCTTTTTATTTTGGAGGGATTTAATTTAAAGCCAGAAAGCATCATTCTGGCTATTAGCATTCCTCTAGTTAAACTTAAGGAAAAGGAGGAAGCAGAAAGGTACTGTGAATAAAAATAAAGAACTGAAAATTGGGTATACTGAGTGCTTCCCTAAGTTCATATCTTTTTAAAGCTCAGGTAACTGGTATCGTTGAAAGCGCAAGATCATTTGCCTAAACTTTCAAAACCAGAAATAATCATCATGATCGAAAGTATAAATATGGCATTTAATTACAAAGAGGAAAAATAACAGCCAAGTTTGTGATCCGCAGATAATTGCAAATATCGCATTCAGGTAGCATATGATGTTTGAAAGAAATACATCTTCCAGAACTACGAAGCCATCATTTTGGATATCTGCACCTAACACAAACTAAAGAAGAGACTAAGACCATCTCTTAAATGGCAATTTTTATTTGGTGGGAATTTGAATGTCTTAAAGCTCTGAATTCCTTCTCTCCAAAAAAGAACTATTATATAAATGTCTACCGTAATCAGCCATTTCTTACCAAAAGCCATAAAAACTACCTCTCTGAGGCAGAGAATAAAACAAAATAAAAAGGAAAGTGCTTTATTCATGTGTTGGCAGTAAAATCAGTGCTGTTAATGAGAACAAATGGAAATTATGGCCCCTTAAAAGAAAAGCATCATCATTGGAAATGTAGAGATGGATCCCTCCTCTAGGTGTAGAAACTCTTTTGTGCTCTAAGGCAGCAAAGAAGCAACTGAGTAAGTTACTTGATGATTCACATTACAAAATAACTCTCTTCAAAATAGCCAGTGAATTTTCTGGTCTATCCATTTAAGCTCATGCACAGAATTTCCTATCATTCGTTTTTATGGGATACAAACTGCCACTGTATTTTCACCCACGAAAGTGTATACTGGATAGGATCTCACAAGGCCCCAACGTCAGCATGTGGTGGGGGATGGACAGCGACCCACTCATTCATTTAAACAAGGGGTTACCATTTTACAGGAGCTACATGCAGGTGCTGGGCACGAAGCATAGTGGCCTCTGCCCTCAGGAAGCTCACCGATGAGACAGTCAGCTAAACACCAGGTCATGGGACAGTGTGATGGGGGTTATAGAGAAGTCTGTGCCAGGTGACATGGGACGGAAGGAAAGGCACAAGCAATTGAGGGAAGGTAGATGCTGGAGAAGGCTTGCAGAAGGGGTGGCCTCTGAGCTGAAGCCCTTTTCACAAGAGAAATCAAGTGTGTCGGAAAGAGCGGATGACAGAAGGAATTCCAGAGAGAGACCCAGCCTGAGACATGCAGGCTCACTGTTGACTGATTAACCCAAAAGGGAATGAGACTGGGAAGGCTGGACCACACTCCGAAGGCTCTGGGGATAAACATGAATACCTCAGCAACCCTAAATAATTGATTTGTGCCTTAGGTAAAACGATTGCCCACTGCCCTTGAGCTTGTGTTGCGGTAAGCCTTCTAGACAGGATTCTTAAAATGTTTTCTTAACATATGGGATCACCCTGCTCAGAAATCTACAATGCCTTTCTGTCTGTAACCACAAAATTGCCACTAAGTTGCCAATGTTCTCGCTAAGATTGCAGCCTCAAGTCTTAGCCACCTTGAACCACATACGCCTCATCAGTATATATCCCATCCTCAAGACCTAACTTTACCAGTAACTCTGTCCCTCCACCTACAAACCGCCCAACCTGCCCTCTATTCACCCAAAATACATCAGCTCAGGGCTTCCACTGTACCTCGTCTAACTACTCAAACCCACTTGGATCTCTCCTTCCGCTGAACTCCTTCTCGACCACCCAGCTTATCACTGAATGGTCAGTTCTGCTGTGTCTCCCCAGTACAGAAGCCACGGGTCTTATCCAACCATATGGCCTCTAGGCCTTGCAAATACTGGGCGCAACGTACAAGAACTAAGTAGTGATGTATCAAATAAACAAATGGTTCCAGCTGACATTGGGAGCAGAGAACACATTTTTAATCTCTTTAAAATATGAAAATCTTTTTTTAATAACAACACATGCTGTCAGATGGGGACTAGATTTATCGCAGTGATCACTTTGTAAGTTGTATATATGTCTAATCCCAGAGTTATACACCTAAAGCTAATATAATACTGTACGTCAAGGGTATTTTAAAAATAAAAAAATTTTAAAGTATGAACACCTTGATTCTTGAATACTAACTTTAGAGGATGTCCAGTTATTACTTATTTGAATGTTACCTGTCGAGTTGGGCATCGCCGTACAATAGAGCGTGACATACGGGGAAGAAGAGTTCTTCCTGAGGAAAGAACACACAATCTGGCGATGAAACGCAGAGGCTCTGGGAAGCCACTGCCTAGGGAATCCGTGCCAGCCTGTAGTACTATGCTTAAGGACATCATATTTCAAAGAAGAGAACCCAAGGCCAAGTATGCTCTGTACTGGCCAAGGTCACACGATAAATCAGCAGTACCATTCAGTTACACCGAGTTTTGCTACCTAAGCAGAAAGTCTGCCTCTTCAGAAATCAGAGTATTCAGAAACAAATTCAAACTCGGGCACACATTAGCACACGGCAGGAACAGAAAGGCAAGCAGACGACAAAGGAGGCTTTTAGAATGCAAAGCACCGCACGAAAAATAGTTCAAGGTTTGGTTGCTATTATACCGGACCAGTTGATAACCAAGTAGGCACCATGTCCTACATTCATCAAAAGAAGCAGAGATAAGAGACTTGCAATACTTTCCTGCCTTGAGATCAAATGGGAGGTTTTTCAGAGTGGCCGTCATGTTTTAAGTAACAGAACGGGCTAGAACAGCAATCACCAGGATCATCACAACCAAGAAAGAACCACCAAGTCTTCTTCTTATTTGAACTAAAGACTCAGCAAATAGGAGTCGACTCCAGTGTACAGTATCTTAAAGAGGATTTAACCTTGGGACAGTGTGTATGTGACTAGTCATATCGTGTTTATTATGGAACAGCTTTGGGAAATAGAAGGCACAGAAAGCAAGGTGTGAGCAGGGTGCGAAGGCACATCCTCCTGTCCCCCAAACCCCCAAATAAGCAACAGTCTTTGTATGTGACTGGGCCACAACTGCAGAGCCATTGGGTAGATGGACATAATTTTCTGTTAGAAATATTATGTGTCCATCTACCCAGTGGCTCTGCATTTGTGGCCTAGTCACATACAGGTAGAGTTATAGAAAGAGATTTATTAGGAGGGATCAGCTCACAGGGTCATGGAGGCTCAGAAGTCCCGTCTGCAAGCAGTTCTCAGTGGTTGCACCATTTTACACCAGACACCCCCGGTGGGTGAGAGCCCAGTTCCTCCACCTCCCGTCAGCGCTCTGCAGCGCCAGTCTTCCTCCTTTCAGACACTCTCGGGGCTGCATGACGCTATCTTCCTCTGCTGTTGACTGGCTTTTCCCTATTGAGTCAGGAGGTTGAGCAGGTTTCCAGATGCTTATCCGCCACCCCTCTTTCTGCCTACACTGGCAGCTCCACTCTACACCCCGCCCTCGGTAAACTATGGATCCTTGTCTCTGGATGGAGAACCCATGCCTAACGTTTCGACTCCCACATTCAGATAAAACTAGACTAAGTGTTGGTAGGATGATGTGCTTCTATCACTGGTACAATTAGCAATATCTTACAATACTTAAAATATAGTCTACAATTTCCCATATGAACATTTTACAAATGGGCCTGCTGTTTATTTCATGATATCAGTAAATTCTTGAGGTTTCCCTATAACTAATAATAATAATAATAATAATAATAATTTGGGTTGGTTAAGGTTTTGTTTTGTGTTTGTTGTGGGTTTTTGGTAACTTTAATGCTTTCCTCTTTAAAAATAATAATAATAGATAGATAGATAGGAATACTCCCTTTAATATAAAAATCAGATAAAATCTAAGTGAGGTACTATAGTTTTACTTCCTAACCAATATACCTAAACAAATTACATAATTGAGGAAGTCACATAATACTGCATTTTTTCCCAGACCTCTTAAATGCCTGAATACTAGGAAGTAGAATAGTTTTCATAATTGAGTAGTAGTCGACAAATCTTGACCTTAGTACTTCCTCTATCCAGATTCTGCTTTAACCAGAAGAGCCGCTTCGTGCTTTGGTCAGATTACCATTTAGGAATCCAGCTCCCTCAGGAAGCTGGTCAGTTTGAGGAAGTCTGTGGACAGGGCTCCCTGAAGAACCAGGAACATGTAGGGCTGTTTCCCTTGGCACCACTTCTTTCAATTGCCTGTGTTATCAGGGAAGAGCTGCCTTCCTTTTTCTCTCCAGAAGTGACCACATCTGTGAGAAGCCCATTTAGATGTGAGCTTATATATATGACATGGACATTTTCACCTTGGCGCTGGGCACTTGACAGTCTATCACAGAGATTTTCAACCCTTTTCATCTCATGGCACACATAAACCAATTACTAAAATTCTGCCACACTCCAAAAAATTATATTATACTTTTTGTTGATCTGATAAAAAAAAAAGGTATAATTTTGATTCATTCATACCAGACAGCTATTACTGTGTTGGCTGTTGTCATTTTTTTAAATTTGACAAGCTAAGGGAAAAGAGGTCAGTGCCCCTGACTAAATAGTCAGACACTGCATGTTTTAAATATTCTTGCGGCATACCGGTTGAATATCGCTGGTCTATCATATCACCTTTCCATTTCAAAACACCCAAAACTCTAAAAAATCAAAATCACAGGTTACCTTGGGCACTCAAATAAAGAAATATCAGAATTCTTAACCCAGCTCATTCTGAAAACATCTCAGTATTAACATCTCCTACTTTCCTTATCCATTATAAATTAGCACCGTGATTAAAAATTTAGTGACACTGCTTAAATTGTCAGGTCTGCAGCAATTTATGAATAAAATGTTGCTTGTATAATACATTAACACTGTTCCAAGTGTTTTCAAATATGTTATTTTATTTCTCTAAAACGTTGTCTTTGTTCCATCAGCTGTCAAACAGATTGAAATGCTGTCTGTTTGCTACAAGTAGGGTATTTTAAAGATTAGAAATAATTTATAAATCACTCTGAACTTACTGAAGATGGAATTACCTTAAGTTGCTAAGCTTGGGTAGAGTGCTAGTAGCTGTTGCCACTTAGCTTATGTGGTTTTAAGAGCTTGAAAAAGCTTTTATAGATTAAAAACAAATGAACAAATAAACAAAAACCTCCCCTTCCCACAAGAAAACTCCATTAGTACAGACTAACTTCTATAAGGTAAGGCTTCTCATTTTTTGCTGTTAAAATGCAAAGACCTTTGGGATATTAACACTTTAATGCTCACCCAATGATATTTTTTCCATTGATTTTTTTTTATCTTTATTGCTGAAAGTATTACATATGTTCCATTTTCCCCCTATTGACCTCTTCTAGCCTGCCCCCACCCCCGCCCCTACCCCAGGCCTTCCATTGATTTTTGGAGAGTGGAAAGGAGGGAGGCAGGGCAGTGAGTGAGGCAGAGATAGAGACACACATGGATTGGTTGCCTCCTGAACTTGCCTTGACCGGGGCTGAGGATCAAACCTGCAACCCAGGTATGTGCCCTTGACCAGGAATCAAACCCTCAACCCTTCGGTGCGGGAGCCAATGTTCTAAGCACTGAGATACGCCAGCCACGGCGGGATATTAACACTTTAAAATGTATCAATTACTTGTATCTTAGTGTAAATGAACTTATCAGATGCTCCTAGAAAGACTTTCAAGATGATAAGAGGATGCAAAAGTCAGGTACATGGGAGAGATGCGATAACATAAGGAGGAAAAATGAAGAGATATAGCATGTTGAGACCAAAAAACCAACTTACTTCCCTTAACTACTTTACCATTTTATCTTCGATAAATCTTGAGATTCCACACAAACACTAAGGAGCTATTGTTATTAGTATACCTACAATCATTACTGGCCAACTCTTGAAAGTAATGTCAAATGAAAGAGCTCCAGTATCTGTTGTGAAATACTGATTTTTCTCAGCCTGGAATGATGAAATTTAAAACATTTAAACTATAAGTAACACTTTTTTTAAAATAGCTAAGCCCAGCCCAATTAGAAGTCTTAATGGATAGATAATGCATATCCCTTTCCCCAATATATATACACACAAAACCCGCTCTAATAAATTAACCAAAAAACAGTCTAGTACGCACACACATGCACACACACACACACACACACACACACACCACAGATTGCAATTCTTTTGAAGCTGAAGAGAAGAAAAGAAGCCGCAACCCCTTGATCCACAGGAACAAAAAACCTCACCTGTCGACCACCATGCTGTCATCACAGTGATAGGTATCTGCTCCCAGCACCTCCTATCTCACTTCTGATAGCTGCCATTCATGGTAATAGACCACCCCTCACTAACCAGAAGAAATAGCTTTACTATGAGAAGAGAGAAGGTGCCCAGTAAACTATGGGATATGTATTCATTATGCATTTACTTTTATGAGTACCCCAATTTAACGATCTCAATAGCACAGATACAAAATAATTTTAAATTTTATTTAAAAGGCTAGCAACAACTTAGACAATAAACAATTTGGACAACATCCCAAATTATACCTACCAAAATAGACCTGCATTATAATTAAGTATATTGATGTTTATTCTGAATCCTGCACCTATACTTGGTCAACAAAGAGCCTACATAGAGTCTAACATGGACATTAGGCCTGGACACAGCAAAATGAAACATTAAAATAATACAGCGATGAAGCGTTAGATATGTCATGTACATGTCAAGAAAAAGAAGAGTTTTGATGAATAATGACAGGACAAGGGCACATGGATGACATGCCTTAGATTTGAGACTCCCCCAAGGATAGAGACTCTCAAAGTGCTTTTGACACATGGTTTGTAAGTCACATTACTTGTGAAGTATTGCATGACCCCAAATTCCTATCTAATTAAGCAATAAAATTTCCTGGTAAGTGAGCCAGGTAATTCCATCCAGGCCTGCTACTCAAGCAGAGGTTTAAAAAATTAGGTATCTTTAAATATTAGATAAAATGAGAGTAACAGGAAGACAACTGAAGAAATATCCTATGCAGGACACAAGCTGGCAACTTCTCTGCTGTGTGGCACACAGTGGGCATTCAAAATCTGCTGAATGAATGAATGCACGCAAAAATATGAGGATAAAAATGTACGCAACAAATACACTTTGGGAAAACAATGAGAAGAAATTCCAACAGGTGTGCAGGAGATTTATTATTAAACTAACACAATCACTTGAAAAGTACTTAATGAGAATTTAGTTCCCTTTGTAAAAAAAACACCTCTGGTTAATATAAAACCATCTTGTAAGCCGGCAGAATAACTAGACTAGGGTCTATTGGTATGCTGCTTGGACAACAGAAAAAACCAGTTTCTAAAAGGTGTAGGCAATAGCAGTCAAAAGATGAGATAACCCATCCTGCCCTGATGGTCAAGCAAATACTGACATCAATGTTTTGTGGAGAATGAAGATGCAGGCTGTGGCTGTGGGAAAGATAACACATGTCCCACAGAGGAGGGGAAGGCAGAGAAAATACATTCCAGAGTATTCCGACTCATCCAACACCTGTGTCTGGAAGTCCGAGGGGAAAGGATGAAGAGTGGAAGGAGTAGCAGGTAAGTAGTGATTGTTAGTTGACCTCAGCCATGGGCATGATGTGAAACAAGTCTATTCTTTCAATAAAAATCCCATCTTCTCTGCTCAGATCTAAATAGATATTAACAAATCTACAGCTTATCTTTTAATCCTCTTCACCATCAATTATTTCAAGACAACACATTTTTTTTAAAAAATGGGAGTGCAGAGGGGGACAGAAAGAAAGAAATCCCCAAATTAAGGAAAGTGACATCTCCCTTCCATCCAGCCTCTTTCAGCAGACATAGTTCTGGAGCAGACATTAGATGGACCAAAAGAGTCTCAGGTCAGAGAACTGTAATTTTTGAATTGAAAACTCCAGGCAATTACAATTCCTTCTCCCACCCCACTCCCCCAAAATGGAATAGAGACAAACAAATTATTGCCAACTCAAGTCATCTTAACCTCACAATCAGGAGTGGTAATTCTATTAAAAATGTAATTTTCTCATTTTCTTTAATATATCTTTAATTCAGTAATTTCCTTCCTACATGGAAATGTATATGGTGTTAAAGGGCAGTCATTTAATCAGGAAGAAATAAAATTTAGGTCAGGTTTGCTTAGAGTAGCTCTGTGACTTTTCTCAAAATTTTGAGAGTTGAGTGAAAATTGCTCTGGACTTTGTATTGGAAGTTATATAACTGAGCAACTGGAAATTCTAAGTCTATTAATAAATGTGTACTCAATCTTTAAGGTAAGAAAGAATTAGCAACAAAAAAAAGCAGTAAAAAATAACAGGTTCAGAATGTTGTGCAAAGGAAGGAAAGAGGAGGACCCCAGCTCCGAGAGATGAGCGGATATGTGGTTACTGTTGCAAAGATTTCACTTGGATGGTTGTACTCTGCCAGGGAGGTAAGTCGATTATGTAACAACAACCTAACTAGGTGTTATTAGAACCTCAGCCTCTGATAGTCTATGATAGTCTATTGGTCCTCAGGCTCTGAAATGCCAGGGCTAGATGTGCTGATGGCGGAGCTGGGGGCCCTGGGCAGCAGCAGGACAACACACTTCGGCCGTGAACAACTGCCTGCTATGGTCCAAGCACAGTGTGCAGACCCGTATGGAGGCTTTGTGAGCAAACATATGGACAGTTTTTTTAAATGATGGGTCATTTCTCAATAAAAGGAGCCTATTAAAAAGAAGAAGGAAAAGAATCAAGAAAAAGAAAACAACAGGGAAGAATTAGATGCACCCGTTATGAGTGCTTCTCACCGTGTGACTCGGGGAGCAACAGCTCTCAAGAACTTCTTCTTTGGCTGTAGCTCTTTACAATGCAGCACCTGGGCCCTAGCCCAGACCTGATGAATCACAACTGCCACGGGGGATGCCCAGCAACCCCCAGGAACCTTATGCACATGGAAATGTCAAAACACCTCTACTCAAGGGACATTAAACCAGGAATCTGTGCTTAGTATGCTAACCTCCCCGTCAATCGGGAGCCAGCACTGGACCAGAACGAGGTCAAAGCTGTAGTTAAGAAAGAATGTTTTCAGAATCACGTTTTCACCATGAGGTTAACTTGTAACAGTGAAAAGAAAATACACATTTAGTCCTCTGCAAAAACAGACTACCATACTGAAATATCCATTGTAATCAAATTCAGATATTTCAATGTAAAACAAAATGAAGTCCGTAGATTTAAAATATTTCTAATATTGCTATTCAAAATAAGACTTGTGTGTCTTCACTCTTATGTCTCAGTCTACATTATGACAGCAGAAAACAAGTCCTGGTCATTGTACATAAATGAGGGTTTGAAGTCTCTCTAAATCTACAAACTTCTTTAAAATATCTCACCTGTGAAAAGGTGACGTTTTTCTCTGGACACCGCCTGTTACAGGAGGATGCAATCTCCTCAAAGACCCTCTGCCCAGTTGCACCTGGACTCACAAGGCCCTTCATGCCAACCTGAGGATGGAGCCTGGTGGGCAGCCCCTCGCTCCGACCCTGGTGATTCACCAGTTTCACAAGCCTCGCTCCTCGGACCTGAACTCTGTGTCTCCATCTTTGTTAAAATGGTCATTTACTGCAACTCCAACCAAGGACCCAAAATACTGAATAGTAACAGTTCTCTAATAAACTACAAGTCCTATGTAATTTTTAAAACATGGACACGTTACATGGTGCAGTCAATGCAAATCAAATTTGGGAAATCAAATGTTGATGAATTAATAATATATTTGATGTGCGTGAAAGGAGGAAGCAGCAAGGAAATCTTGTACAAAAGATCATTTCTGTAATTTGAACAATTATCTTCAATTTACTCATTTGTAATTTCTGATTTTTACCATCTTCATTTCTTACACTAATGTCATTGAAATAAAACAGAGGGAGGTGATACAATAGCATTTAGAGGACTATTTTAACATAGTAAAGTACTCCGGGAGACAAAACCATTTGTCCTTACCCATGCTCTACAGGTTTTACTTTTGTAAGTCCTTAACAGTCAGTAACATTTAAACCAAAGACTTGGATTCTGATGTTTTAAAAAACCACCTTTCCTTCAGGGGGAAGGGCACATTAAATTCCCAATAGATCACTTCTTAAAGCAGTGACACTTTCAACATACTCAGTAGTTCATCAAAAATAGAACACTCAGCCTGGCCAGCGTGGCTCAGTGGTTGAATGTTGACCTATGAACCAGAAGGTCACAGTTCGATTCCCGG
Organism: Myotis davidii; assembly: GCF_000327345.1. NCBI lineage: Eukaryota > Metazoa > Chordata > Mammalia > Chiroptera > Vespertilionidae > Myotis > Myotis davidii. The sequence goes on along the minus strand of NW_006293313.1, from coordinate 1,129,862 downwards.
TCAGAGTACATGCCCAGGTTATCGGCTCAATCCCCAATGTGGGGCATGCAGGAGGCAGCCAATCAATGATTCTCTCTCATCATTGATGTTTGTATCTCCCTCTCCCTTCCTCTCTGAGTCAATAAAAACATATTTTTAAAAAACGGAACACTAAGACATATTAGCTTTCTCAGTCTGACATGTCACTTAACCCGTAAACAGTAAGATCAGGTGCTGAGCAGAAGGCCCAGTGAGTTGCTGGCAAATGTTTAACAGCTGGCACCCAAAGGGGCAAAGAGGCCTGATCTATACCATTTGCCAATTTCCATCCTGTAAATACTCCCACCAAGACCATCTTCAAGCTACCTCCGTGATGTCCCTGAATACGGAGATGGAACAGGAGGTACACCATCGGGTCTCGGAAGCTGGCCCAAGCCAGTTTCAACATGGCACCAGGGGAAGCCAACGGGCACTGGAAACTGTCCCCTTGTCTTACGAAGACCCTCTACCTACTCCCTTGCTCTGATCCTGCAGTCCTTACCCATCACCTCAGCAATGCCTTGTCCAGCTCTTGTCCCCCAAGCCACACCTTCGGAATCCCCTCAGGGGGATGAAAGGACACCTCCTGTACTACAACCACACGGAAAGAGCAAAATGTGGGGGGAACTGCAGGTAAGTCTGCAATTTGTGGTGGAGTGGAGGGATTCCTCACTTGATGACTTTATTTCTCCAGGAAGTGGTTATGCTGCACAGTACAGATGAATTAATTACGAAGATAAAATGTTATTTTCTAGACATAATTACCATGATAAAATATTATTTTCTGGGTGTTTAAAAATCTACAATCAAATGAAGCTCTCCCCTTAATATAATCAAAGGAATTAAAAGAACAATGAAGGAGGGAGCATTTGGAGAGAAGTACAGGCAGCTCCCCACAGCAAGGTGATCACAGAAACGGTTCTGTGGCTATTACCCAATACCCAGGAATGGAGGCACCAGGTATACGAGATGTCCGTGTGGCAAACATCCTCTTTCCTTACCTGTTTTGGAAGTAACAAGCTGTAGTACAAGAGGCCGTCTCGTCACGATGCCTGACCCTCGAGGGAGAAAGTCTCTAAAAAAAAAAAGAAGAAATAATAGATGAAGGCATTAAGGAATTCTGATGACTTGTAAATTTATGTCATGTTCCAGAATAATTCTCCTAATTCCAAGCTTTTCAATGTAACACATGTCTAAAGAAGGCCAGACTCATCTTATAAAAGAAGCATTTGCCGGAAGTAAAAATAAATAAAAGGGTGGGCCTCTTATATTGCATACTGATCCATGTGCTTTATCCTGATGGCTGGAATTAATGAAAGTTTGCATTAATTTACTGTGTCCTGTCAATTAACTTGCATTAACAGAAACATTTGATGCAGAAATTAATCCTTAAACTTTTTTAGAATTAAAAAATTCAGTACTCCATCTGACTTCAAGATCAATATTAGTACCATCAAATACTGACCATTATTAATGGTACATTAGATTGTATCTTCTAAATATCCTGAAATTTTTCTCCATATAAAACGTGGGATCAAGTGCAGATAAATATTGAGTGTGTAGAATTAACAGTGATATATATTACAAAGTGAGTTTGATTTATTTCACTCCTGATAAATGGAAGTTTTTAATAAATAAAGATGCATTTGAATGGCATGTTAATATAACTAGATCAATAAAACTGCAGCAAAGAAAGTATTATATAATCACATCTGCAGTGCCACATAAATCATGCAGATTCTGTGGTGTCAAAGAAGAATTCATGCACGTGCCTAAAACACAATTTTTAAACACATTTAGAATGCCTCTCAACTTTAAGAAAAACCATCATTTAAAAAATCACAGAGTTCTATTCTATTCTATTCTATTCAAAGTAAGCCTCTGACTGAATGCCAATGTTTCTCAAAAACTGGTTCCAGGCCCACGAGAAAGTGTTTTAACCACTGATCCCACCACCGGTCCTGACCCTACAGCTTCAAGAA
>NW_006293313.1:1103577-1127734 GCF_000327345.1 Myotis davidii | reverse complement strand
CAGATGTTCACCTTGGTTTGAGCACTGGCCTCCACTTAGTGGGTGAAAATGGCAGGGGGTGTACTGAGAGTTGTGTAGGAAACTGGCAGACTAGAACTTCAACATAGATAGGGTTTCAGTGAAACAGGTTAAAAGCCAGCAAGAAAGCTGCAAAAGCCCTCTGGCTGCCCTGGTACTTGAAAATGAAGAGTCACAGACATTAATTTAAGCATAATTTCCCCTACCACCATTCATTTTGCTGACGGGGGAAATAACACAGAACAGCCTTTTCACTAAGTTAGTGACTTTACTCCTTAACTCCAAGGCCAAGTTCATTTAGAATGTCACTGTATGTGACTAAAATAAAGAATGGTGCCCTAACCGGTTTGGCTCAGTGGATAGAGCGTCGGCCTGTGGACTGAAGGGTCCCGGGTTTGATTCCGATCAAGGGCATGTACCTTGGTTGCAGGCACATCCCCAGTGCAGGGTGTGCAGGAGGCAGCTGATCGATATTTCTCTCTCATCGATGTTTCTCTCTATCCCTCTCCCTTCCTCTCTGTAAAAAATCAATAAAATATATTTTTTTTAAAAAAAGAATGGTGAAGCTACCAACTTGTTTTTGCTCTAAAATATGCCACCTGAAATAAAGATTATTTATTCATCAAAAAAATAAATCACTGAGGAAGAAGTGCCAGGGAGAGACTGTGGGCCCTCCACCAGGTGGGCACCGAGTCTGAAATCCAGTGGGAAGATGCAGGTCTGCATGTAGACAAGCGTTAAAGAAGAGGACGGATACACTATACCGCAGTTCAGGAAAGAGAGACTGAAACTCTCCTTTTGAAAATGCCTGAATACATGTAATTTAATGTTCTTTTAATGTTCTCCAAGGACTACAATAGAACATTTGCCAGTCTGGATGGTTGCAATAACCATTTTAAATTTAATCAAAATGTACGGAGCATATACTCTGTGCCTAGAACCAAAAAAGGAAGAAGTTAATTTGATAACCGAATAGATTTAAAAAAAAGAAAGAAAATTTCAGAACGAAGAGTTGGGGGCATCGGTTTGAGCTATGGGACCACAGATGAGGGTTCAGGATATGTAGATGCCCCTGAGAAATATACAGGTCTTAATGCCATTTAATGAATCAATAAAATATTTTCTTTAAAAAAAAAAACACAGGCAAGCTAGAGAAGAAGAAAGGAGGGAGGGAGGAAGAGGTGGGAAAAGAGGTTTCATTACTTAATTCCTATGTGCTAGGTTCTGTTTTAGCTCATGCTTATGGCCATATATTGATAATCCTTCTGAATATAATTAAAGCAAAACAGAATGTACCAAGCACTTTAAATAGCAAATAACTACCATCTGTTTGGCTGAAAAGAAAGCCCACAGATACCTCTTACTTTTTTTATTCAGCAAACAGAATTTTGCAGTAAGAGGAATAAACAGCCTCAGGTATCCAGGTCCCTACTTACTGACTCACACTGCCTGGCCCCCTTCATGGCTCCATCAGTCCTCCCAAAGTCCAAAGATCTGGTAACCAAATCTTGCTGTTTGGAGATCCCCCCTGACTTCACAGGACGATCGGAAGTGCAATGAAACCCTAGAGAGGATTTCTCTCTGCTGGAGAGTGAGAGGCTAGGCTGGCATCTGGGAAACGCTAGGTATGCTGATCAGCAGCATGGAAACCACATTCCCAGCAGGTTCCTGCAGAGAGAGCTAAGGGGAAACCCTCCAATGACACACCGAGAACCTGGCTTTGAGTCCAGCCCTAGCACTGAATGGGCAAAATTCCCTCTAAACTCAGTTTCTTTTGCAACTAAACTGAGATAATCCTATGGATCAAAGGAAATACAACATATGGCAACTTTTTAAAAACACACGTACCATGGGAGAAAATAGTACTATTACTATTGTTACAGCTATGATATAGCCATAGTACATTTTCCCTGATAATGTAGCAGTCTCTTATCTAAAAACACTAAATCTCTACATACAATATTTTAACATTTCATGAATGGCGTTTGGAGGTGAGGGGCCTCAAACACCACCTGCACTGTTCCCTTGGTGTTTGCCAGCTGCACTGGTTTGGAAAACTCAGCCCTGATTCCTAGTCCCATTGACAGAGACTCAAGGCACTGACACAAACAACCATGAATCATTCAGTCTCCATTGAATGCCATCGTCCACTTGAATTTTATTATGTTCTGTGCAAAGGTGGTTGGTTTTCTCCCATATGCATATCTTACGGGAAAATTACTTTGCTAAATTATTCCCCAAAAAAATCATGACTGTGTCCTTAGATTACTTTGGTTTTAAATTACATATTTTTGTTTGTTTTTGGCCTTATACATATATACAAAAAGAACATTTTAGCTGTGCTTCAGGCAAAAAGTCAATGTTCCTTCATGGTTTCTTGACTCCTGCAGGAAAAGTAGAGAATGATTCCGATGCTTTGGTCTAAGAACCATCTTGGTGACATTTCTTATTGGCTCTTCCAGAAACTTCAGTTACCAGGAAGTATTATTATTGCTCCCTCAGGAAATGACTGACCTTCGGAAGCCTAAAATAAGAGAGTACACTTACTCTAGCAACATAACTAGAGAGGAATTTCCCCCGTGAGTACAAATAAAGGAACTACAGAGATGTTTCTCTTCAATATAGATATAAATGATCATTAACCAGGTGAGCTGTTCAATAAATAAATGTTTAACATCAGCCCTTGACTAAAGATGGGAGGCATAAATCTCCCCAAGAAGTTAATTCGTGTAGCTGACTCATTCAAAGATAAATAAGCTTTGTCTAAAAGAATGTCATGCAAATGATTACAATAAGCATGACAGGTACAAGGGGTACGTTCCTGAAGTATTGACACAGAACAGACAATAATCTATTCTGCTTGGGAGATTAGCCAGGAACTATTTCATAGAGACACAGCTGGAGGCATTCCACAGGGAATCAGGATGCGCAAAGACATGGAAGGCCATGGTAACACAGAAGGTTAAGGAACTACCCACTAAAGCAGTGGTTCTCAATCTTGGTTGCACATTAGAATCACCTGGGAATCTTTTTAAAATCCTGATTTCTGGGCCTCATCCTCCGGAAATTTTGTTTCTTTGTTATGGGGTGGGGCCAAGAGAATAGATGAGTAGGCGTGAAGAGGAGAGGGGTGATGGATATGACTCTGAAAGATATCACTTAATGGGCACCTGTAATAAATAGAACTAATTGATGGAGAAGGGACTCCTGCATACCAGAAATCAGAGGTACTCCCAAAGGCACACTAGTCTCTTACATATCTCCACTTAGATGTCCCAATCCAGTCTCTACATTCAACTCATTATCATCTATCCAACATGCTTCTCTCCATTCTCAATCATAATCCACATCATCAGCATCCACACTTGTCATCCAGGCCAACTGCTTGGGCCTCATCCATCCACCCTCTTCCTCTGTCTTCAGGCTCCAAATCAGTCACCTGGTCCTGTTGATTCTACCTTCTTCACATCCCTTAAATGCATCCTCTTTACTTCAGTCACCACTCCAGGTGCCACCAACTCTCATCTAGATTAATAACAATCTCCCAATTCATTTCCCTGCATCCAATTTGAACAGCCTCCAATCCAACTGCAACAGTAACAAAAGTCCCATCACATCATTTCAAGACTCTGAATCACTGAATGACTCCTCATTATCTTTAGCATGAAATCCAAACTGAAAACAAAGCAGAAAAGAAGCCCCGCCCTCTGGTGGCAGTCTCTGCACTCTGGAATTCGGTGCTTTGGCACACCGCAAGCTTTCCTCCTGGGAGGCCCTCCCCCACTTATCCCTCTAGCACCCATGAGAAGCCGTCTTTGAAATCCCCCTATACATGCCTCTGTCTGAGCTCTCCACACATAATGTCACACTGGTCTGTTTCCCTGGCAGCTCCCTCACCCTGTGTTCCCCCCAGTGCCGCCTTCAGTGCCCAAGTATTGAATATTTTTAACACTTCCTACCTACCCTTTAAGGAAGATTTCTCACTGCCCCATATATTCATAACACGGGAGAACATCATTCCCATGTCTGATTCCCCAACAGGCAGACAGCTAAATGGCACTGTATATCACCCGAAAAAACAGGCAAGATAACTTTCAATTTACCAATCATGTGCTGAGATCATCTCAATCAATATGTTTATTATGAATTAAGATCCAGCAGTATCCATCAAAGTACAAAATACAGGACATTGGGTGAGACAATATTACTGAGTGTCTAAAGACGTGGAATAAAATTTGAAAGAAACGATACTTTTAAAATCCTAGAGCCAAGATACTTTGAAAAATCATTCCTTAAAAATAGAGAAGTCTCTTCTAAAATATTATCTTCAAAATATAATTTGATGAGCTCCAAAGTAATCCCTGTACAATTACTATCTCCCAGACCTTCAAAATGATAACTCAATTTGAGAGAGAGAGAGAGAGAGAGAGAGAGCGAGAGAGAGACAATCACTGCCAATTACTGCCCACGCCCTGCCCCAGGAAGCACTGAGGTCACGTATTCCACACACGGAACACAATGGCACTGTTAAATGGCCTTGTGCTTGCGTGCCCCAATCCCAGAGCTTTGCCAACCACTGCCATGCCACTTTAAGTGCTGAAAGAAGTAATTATGCAAAAATCCACAGATTTCATTGGAAATTTTCCACTGCAATTTACTTCTTTCCCCTAAACTCTTGGCCCAGTGTAAAAATGTTAGCTTGTATAGGTTTGTAAAAGAATGCATTTATCCTATCAGTTATTCTATAATTTGAAATATTCAATGAACACTGCTAGAATTTCATTTGAAAAACACACAGTTACAAATCCGATTGCAGGAAATACGGTGCATTTATTAATTAATTTATTTATTTATTTATTTATTTTCACTAATACCTAAGAAATTTCAATGTTTGACTTTTAGTCACAAAACTTAACACTTCTAATCAATATGGTTTCATTGAATTTAATTAATCAATAATTCATGTTCCCACTGCAACATTCAAAATGCAAAAGTTTCAGAGTCAGAGATCTATTAACTGGCTGAAGACGTTTAAAAACCATGTGTCCGACCCTCCAGGAGACTCCCTCAGGAACCTAACGCCTGCACCTTAATCCACTTTATTTGCTGGTTCACAGAGTCGGTTTGTCAAGAATTAGAACACCAGAGTAATGAGTTACAGTACAAAGCAGAAGCACTTAGCTGTTGCTCTATTCCAAATCACAGACTATGCTTTACACTGGGTATCTGCCATGCAAATTAATGGCAAGAGACCACTAAAGGGACTGCCAGTTGCCTGCCCGATATCCATTTCCCCCTTATTTCTTAGTAACAGAACCCCAATTTTGTTGGGCATGGGAATGTACCCAACTTTGAGTAACAAATGGACAAGTAAATTTACATTTCCCGGCCACCCTTGCAAACCGGTGCCCACATGCCTAAGTTTTAGTCAGTAAGATGTCACTAGAGCTTGTTGAGTGATGTCAAGGATATTTCCCTTCAAAGGGTCTGATTTAGCTGATGTGCACCTTTTGCCTTTCTCTCTTCTCCCCATCACTGATACATGACAGCAGAGTGGCAGCAACCTCCTTAAACCACAGGCAACCTGGAAGATGGGCTAAGGGCTGCAGAACAAAGGAAAACAAGGTGTCTGGGACAGTGGTGGCACGGAGTCACTGGACCAGCCCCGTACTGCCTAAGGAACAGAATTTGAAAGAGAGAGAGAGAGAAGCACATGTGCCTTAGAAAAGTGTTTCCCAGCCGTCTTTTTATTAGGGCCTCCTAGGGAACCTTATTAAACATTTTCCCCATTTGATTTCTCCCTATTAAATTTATATACATGGATATACTGTATATATGTACTGTATGTATATCTGTGCTTTTTACATAAAAATAATAAAGTTTTTTGCCCCCTTGGAGGCAATATCGTCCCCCCTCCCCCCTTGAGAAGATGTACTATAGATCAAAGAAGAATAAGAGAACCCGGGATGCTAAATATTTGGACCTATATGTTATCTCTTCCTGTAGGGTTTCTAAAAGAGATGTATGTAGAAAGGACAAAGCCAAATGGCTTTTGCCTCAAACCCCAATACATCCCCTTCCCAGCCCTGGAAACATGGGCTGGACCACAGGGAACCATCTGGCTTAGTTAAGAGGCAGGCTTAAGTCTAGTACCAGAGAGGCCGAAAGGCCTCCCTTGCCCCTTTTCATGAAGCCCATACATGAATCTCAGAATGTTCTCTGGCACCATCCAGTGAGAAGAAGGGCAAGAGAACACGTATCCAATGACGAGGGCATGGCCAACCCTTCCCTACTAAGGCCTGACTTGGAGAATGGCCCAATTACTGTCCTTGGTCCTGAATGTCTATAATTGTTCCTTGGCAGGGGGCTAGAAGGGAAGAACATACGTAAAAGTAGAAGTAAGTTACCCTAGTCAATACTGTGGGTGGTCTTCTGTTTTCACTTTTTCTAAGAGATTGGAAGAAAAATTGGGTATTTAATTGAAAGCCAAAAAAAAATAGGCTAGTTTACCCACTAAACAGAACGGAGAGCCACAGTCACACTATATATTTAATAGAACAAGAGTCTGATTAAGTATTGAGGAGGGCCCGACTGGTGTAGCTCAGCAATTGAGAATCAACCTATGAACCAAGAGGTCATGGTTCAATTCCCAGTCCAAGTTGTGGGCTTGATCCCCAGTAGGGGGCGTGCAGGAGGCAGCCGATCAATGATTCTCTCTCATCACTGATGTTTCTCTCTCTCTCCCCATCTCCCTTCTTCTCTGAAATCAACAAAAATACATGTGGATTTTTTTTTCAAGTATTGAGGAAGGATTTAAGTGGACTCTTGGATCCCTCTCCTTCTTAGCATTCTGGAAGCCTCATCCATTATCCCCCTATACAAGACTTTTATTCCCAGGTGTCTTCACACTAATCTCAGACCTCTATATTGACCCCTCTACCACAGAAGCCCTTCCCCAATGCACCTTTCTTTACCCACCTTACCCTGAAACACAGAATGCTGGCAGCTCCTGTGGGAAGCATTTCCTCATGTGCCAGCATAGTTAGGTGTTCCTCCTCTTTATTCCAAAGTACCATGAACCCTTCTTATTCCCTCCCCTAGACAAGTTCCCTTAGGACAGGGACCTATTTCTGTAAGACCAGTGTTCAGCACAGCGCCTGGCACAAGGAAGAAGATGCTCAATGGTGACTTGATGTACAAATATAGCCAACATTCTATGAATTAAAGCCAAATCTATTGGAAAAAATAAATTTTAAGGGATCTTTATTACTTATAATAATAGCTAGCATGCAGTAAGTGTTAACTGCCATCATCATTATCATTATTTTTAGAAGAAATAGTAGTAAGTTACCCTAAAATATGGAATTATTACACATATTTGTTTCAGAAGCTGCTACATCCCCATAGCAACAAGCAGTGGTTCCTTTTTGCTAGCCAGAGGCATGTGGCTCTATTGTCACACTGTATATCTAGAGTTTTGGGTGGTGTGCAAAAGAAAGTATGTCCAAATACACACCTATAACGTTGACCTTTTCATCTCTCCCTCAAAACTCATCAGCTACCTAAGGCTTCATTCTTTAAGAGCTCTCACTACTATTCTACTGCAGCACATGGAAAAGGTTAATGAAAACCATGGAATGAGAGCTTTCAGCCAACAAAAGAGTCAACACACATTCCAGCCACAGTGCGCTCAATTCAAACAGGGAGTGAAATGAACCCCCTGGCATCTAGAGTATTCCACGAGCGTGTGGCAAGTGTTATTTCTTGCCACTTGAAAGCACCAGTGAAAAGAGCTCAAATATTCAGAAAAGAAAAGCTCTCCCTCCCCATGAGGAGAAGCATTTATCAGCACTTAATGGCCCTCTTTCATTGCCTTTCCACTGACGCATCTCTAATTGTTCCAATTCTAATTGCAAGTAGCAAAACCGATAATGGTGAAAGTCTACAGTTCAGTGCACGGGTGGCAAAAAGAGGTATTTAACAGCACAAACCAGATATAAAAAGTATATGACAACATGGGATCTGGGCAGGCGACATCACAATGAAGAGAGAGGAGGAGGTTTAGAGAGCTGGTCACCAAACCAGCTTAGGTTCCAGCGGCGATCTCGACACATCAACTAATCTATGAGACTCAGTTTCTATGTCTTTAAAATATGAGGACTGAACCAATGTCTTCCAATGCCTCTGCCATTTCCAATATCCTATCAATCTCTGATGTTGGAAGGTAAGCAAGATGTGCAGAAGCTAATCCCACCCCCTGATATTCTAAGCAATCTTAAGGCTTCCTGTTTTCACTTCCATAACTGGGGATATTAGTATCCAGTTTAAGTCCTATGTCTTTTATTTTCTCCCCACTACCATACATGGCAGATAGCAGGTGCTCAAAAATGCTAGAGAGACGGAAAAAGTGGAAGGGAAGGGAGGGAAGATAAGGAGAGGGGAGGGGAGCGAAGGGGAGAGGAGAAGGGGAGACGGGATTGAAGAGAGGGGAGAGGAGGAGGGAGAAAGGACTGAATACTTTAATATGGCTAAAGCATTGCATATAAAAGAACAGTGATGAATGACAGCTTGAACTATGGGTTTCTTGCTGTTAAGAAAGATCATATTAGGAAATTTCAAATTTAGAGAATATACTATATTAGAGAATATTGCAGAGATAATATCTATTGGATGCCTTCTGGCCTCAGAAATTAAGGTGCTAAAAAATGTAAATATCTGATAGGCTATGCAGGATTATGTATTAATTATTGTCGTGATACTTTAAAATAACTGAACACAAATTATTTTTCATCACTGAATAGTTTTCTGCATTGTTAGTAGTTAATATCAATATGGGTAAAATAAATAAACAAACAAACAAACACCGGTCAGTTGAATATGAAAATATGATATTTGGAAGTGAGAGAAGAAAAGATAGAAAGAAATTTCTTGGTTCACTAGATGAAAAGCAGCATCTCTAACACAAGAATTCTAACATTAGCAGAAAATATTAACAAAATAGAAGCACTTGAAATTATTTAATTACATATTATGCAACTAAATCTATATTACTTTCACTAATCTGAACATGAATATTTGCTATTCTAAAGCTGATAAAGTTAGTGTCTTCTCCAGGGTGAAACAGTTTTCCTGCTTTCCTCCTGCAGTCCAGTCTACGGCACCCACTGGGTACCGGGCATAGACGTAAGGTAACCTACCCCATGAGAGTTCCCTCCACACCAAGTTTCTTAAAAGAGGATTCTAATATCATGTCTCCTTGACTTCTAATACATCTTGACCACTCACATTCAGGTCAATCTTCCACCTAACCCTTAAATCTGCCCTCACCAAGATCGCCAATGACTGTCTTATTTCTTAAAATAGTGGGACTCCCAGAACTTGTCTTACTTCTCTCAGCAACACCTGATATTTAGGCAAAGCTCTCTCCTGATCTCTCTCAGCTGACCTCCCTCTCTGCACTCCCTCCCGCTTTTCCTCCTTCTGTGTGCTCTACCACAGTGATTTCATCCACTCCCTGCTAATGGTTCCCCTTCACGAATCTGAGCTCCAGGCTTCTACATGTTATATCAACATATCATAAGCACCCAAACTCATCATGTCCCAAACTGAACACACTCATGTCCCAATCTGCTCCTCTTAGTTTACCCCCTATCATCATGAATGGCACCACCAGCCAATCGGCCAAGTACAAATCTGAAAGGCATCCTGATTCTCTACCCATCCTTTATTGTCCTAACACCAGCCCTCATAAATCATGTATTGCCAGTCCTTCTCCACGCCCCAGTCTCTTCCTTTGCTGCACCCTGAACTCTGAGTAGTGCCCTGCAGATTCCATCTTCCTCCTTACATCCTTGACTGCACACGTAGTTCCCTCTATCTGGAGTACTCTCCCCCTTGCCCACATGAGCTTCAAAACTCAGCACAGCTAACAGCCCCAACAAGATTTTGTTACCTGCCTAGGCTGGGCCCTGATATCTCTATGCTGAACTCATTATTTGTAGAAACCTATATTATAGAGCCAAGTACACATATTTGTCCATTTTCCATCTCCCCAACCAGCCTGTCAATTGCTAGAAAGCAGGAACCATGTCTGATGCATCTTTGTATATCCAGAGTTTAGTATAATTCCTGGGAAACCATAGGCCCTCAATTAATGCTTTATGAATAAACAAAAAACAAACCCTGAGTAACTTCCAATGTCCACATTTCTGTGCATCGTGCCTGTTACTCCTCTCAAAATCCTATCCATTCTTTATCAACCCATTCAAATATAATTTCACTTCTGAAACCTTCCCGGACTCCACTCCCACTCATTTCTCACCTCTCATGGTGACTAACTGCAGTGCAATGTAGACAGCTTTTCTATTAGACGGCTGTTCTGTTGCAGGAGGCTTGAGAGGAAGAACAATCCAATTCGTCTTTTAGTTCTCTCAAAGCTAGTGCTCTCCTTACTTAGGATTCTTTAGAGGAAGGCACATTACATTTGAAAGAAACTAAAAGCAACACACTAGCAAAAAACCTCCTCTGTGCTAAAACTCAGCAGCATCTCACAATGGAGCTTTCAAAGGCAGTTACAGATGCTGTGTGCAAGGCTGCTTATGAGCCATCACACGGCAGCAGCGGGGACAGCACACCAGCACCAAATCCAGCACAAAGAGCAAAGATGAAACCCGCTCTGTTCCTGCTGCTACCACTGAGGCCACTGCTCCCTCAGCTGGGCTCAGAGCAAACAGGGCCCAGGGCAGCCCACAACCCAGCTAGGCAAGTAAGCGACGGTGCCCAGGGCACTGGCTCCCAGCATACTGGCTCCCAGGGTCCCACCTGCCCTCCTACATCACATTAGTCTCAAATAAAGCCCATCATCCCTGTCTCCTAAAAAGTCAATAGCATAACCCCCTGTTGAATTAACATGACTTAAAATGACATTGTGATTAGAAAAAATATAAACATCCAAAAGAGGGGTCAACCTCTCACACAATGGAATACTAGTAATCATTAAGAACAGAAGAGTTAGTAACATGAAAAAACTTTCACGCTCTACTATTTAAGTGAAAAAGCAAGTTAACAAACCTAACTATTGAGTATGATCTGTGTGTGTGTGTAATTACATTTTTAAGTCATATAGCATACCAGTATAACATAATGGAACATAAGCCCTAGCCAGTTTGGCTCAGTGGATAAAGTATCAGCCTATGGACTGAAGGGTCCTGGGTTCAATTCGTCAAGGGTACATACCTTGATTGCAGGCTTCTTCCTGGCCTGGACCCTGGTCGGGGCGTGTGCAGGAGGCAACCAATCGATGTCTGTCTCTCACATCAATATTTCTCTGTCTTTCTCTCTCTCTTCCACTCTCTCTAAAAATCAATGGAAAAATATCCTTGGGTGAGGAACTTCGCTGGAGAGAACATGACAAAAGATCCTGGGCAGAAACTGGAGACAGAACCTGGCGACAGAACCTGGCAAAAGAACCTAGAGACAGAACCTGGCTACAGAACCTGGATAGAACATGGCAAGAGAACCTGACTAGAACCTGGTGACTGAACCTGGCTGGAGAACCTGGACAGAACCTGGCTGGAGAATCTGGAGAACCTGGCTGGAGAACCTAGCAAGAGAACATGGACACAGAACTTGGCTGGAGATTGTGGCTAGAGATCCTGGCAAGGCTGCTGATCAACTGAACGCTGTCTCCGTATCATTCCTTCTTCGCCGACTCCGTCCACACCTTTGGGGACCCCTGGACCTGCTGGGGTTGGACCCCAGCAATGGAACATAAGATAAATCTATGCCAAATTGTTTAAAGTGCTTAACTTCTAAGTGTCTACATTATAGGTGATTTTAATTTTCTTATTCATTTTATCAGTATTTTCTAAATACTCTTCAATGAACATGTATTTCTTTAATAAGGGGGGAAACAAATTTCAGAAAATGAAATGGCCATCTTCTGATCAAATTCTATAAATCTCTAAATCTTCATAAATATATTCAACCTTTTATTTATATCTTAAACACTTAAAATAATTGCTTTTTCATCTCAGTCTTATTCAGAGTCACAGGGGTTGGGGCAAGATATGTAGGATCACAAAATGCCATCTTCGTGTGCTCGATAAAATGCTTACTTATGAAGCTCGGTCCAAAATTAAAAAAATAATGAGATATGTACTAATTTAAAAATAAGTTTTTATTTTTAAAAGGTTGGGACAAAGTCATAAAACCAAGGTTAAATTCTACTACCACTGGCCAATTAGGGCACAGATCACATTTCATTATGTTCATATAGAAAATGCCAGGTTGTTAACAGTAAAGGGAGTACTTGTCAGATGGTAGACTCGCTATCTTCCCATGAATGAATGAGATGATTTGGGAAGATGCATATTTTTGCTCATTCTGCAGGTATTGAAGTATTCATCATGGAACAGCATGTGCTAATCTAGGTTTTCAGTCCAAGAGAAAGGCATGACTACTCACTACAGTCAAGTCTCTGACACCTCTGCTCCTCCATGAAAGGTCTGTGGTGGCATCTGTGGAGCAAGATAACAGCTAACGTCGTTTAAGGGGGGAAAAGCTTTCAAATAAAAGTGGATTAGGGGGAAGTAGCTTATATTAATTAGAAGAACATCATTTGAAATTTAAATTTGACATTTGAAAGGAGCAAAACAAATCCTACCTGATGGATGTCTTGTTCGGTTGTTCATTTTTACTGTCCAGATTTGACAAAGTAAAAAGGAGGAAACAGTCATTGCCTTTTTTTTTTTAACTGTCCTATGAAATTTAGCCATATGGTAATGAATTAGAGTTGGAGACATCAGTATGGACTCAAGTTTGGTTAAACATAGATACTGATGTCACACACAGAAATATTTATCGATATGTTTATACATGGGCATATATAAACATATGTATATATATACACGTATATGCTTACATATGTGTGTGTGTATACACACACACACACACACACACACATATATATATATCCTTGCTCTGTCAGGTGAGAGGGCCTAGAAGCAACTACATACCAGTAGTAATGAGCACACCTAGCATCCAGATCTTGGTTTCCAACACCATTCTCCAGTAAAAGGAGGAACAGCCAATTCCGGAAATATAAAAGGCCAGGAAATATAAAAGGTGATCCTGAAGCATCTTACAGTAACAGGAAGTAAGAAAGTGCTCAAAACACACATGCCCGTGTGCATGTGTGCATGCGCACACACACACTCTCACACACACACACAACACAATGATGGGAATATGTCAAAGTTGAGCTCAGAAGCTCACTGCAAGATCTCCAAAAGGAACAGTTTGAGAAACAAAATAGATAAAGTAGTATTGGATTATAACCCAGAGTATAAAATAAATATCCATGAGTCCATATGGATATAACTAAATGGTTGGATTAATTAATTAATTAATGGAGAATAATCAAATCTGCCAAGAATTGCAAGTAAGTTACGTATATAATCCACCCTCAGAAGATGAAGCATAATTCCCACTCAAGTGTAAGTTGTACACAGTGATTTCCTTTTAAAGAGCACAGAATGGAAAGGGAGGAACCCAGCAAATAGGATCTCAATCAGGGGATCATGGTCAACATCAACATATTGATGTTGCTACGATGTGATGAAATGGTAATTTTTGTCTGTGGTCTTTCTCCAAAATACAAATACCCCATGAAAGAGACGCCAGACCAATCCAATTAAGAGACTTTCTACCGAATACCTGACCAGTACTCCCCAAAAGTGTCAATATCACCAAAGATAAGGAAAGTTTGATAGAGTGTAGGGTACATGGAAATTCTCTATACTTGTTTTTGCAATTTTTCTGTAAACCTAAGACTGTTTTAAAATAAAAATGTTATTTTAAAATAATTTGGGAAGAGCTTACATATGTACTCTATATGATGATTACCAAATTTATACCTCCAGCCCCAGCTCTAAATCTATATTACAGGCATCAACCACCTCCAATTTCCCGGATGAGAAATTCTTAGATCTGATGTTTTGATCATTGTGTCCTTTTCACTTTGATGCTCTTCCTCTCTTGGGTGAGCTATTGGTTATCCCAGAACAATTTGGTTACAAAGACATATAAACCCACTTATATGGGAAGGTTTTCAGAAACCAATGTATTTATAAGACCAGATTTTTCAATAACCACATCCATTGTTATTTTGCCTTCAATTCAGAATGCTTGACTACTTTTGCTGCTGTGATTGGTGTCTAATTATCAAGACCAAAATAATATTGTCCCAAATAGATTTATATACACCTTGACGCTATACATACACACACATACACACACACACACACACACACACACACGCAGGCTATGTCACTTATGTAATTATCAAACTTATTTTGAAGAAGTGTCAAAATTTTTAAAGGACCAACCTAACTGATTTTCTTCCCCATTGGAAGTTGTTTATAAGTTAAGTCAAATGACATTTACATTTTCATATGAATTCTTTTTAATCCAGGCAACCAGGGAGTAGCAGGAAACGGTTGTTCTAACATTTATTTATTTTGTTAAATATGGTTTTATGGATTTTAGAGAGAAAGGAAGGGAGAGGGAGAGAGAGAAACATCTATGAGAAAGAAACATCAATTGGCTGCCTCCTGCACATCCTCCACTGGGGATCAAGTCCACAACCCAGGCATGTGCCCTGACTGGGATTGAACCAGAGACCTCTCGGAGCATGGGATGACGCCCAACCAACTGAGCCACGGCCTAACTCTCAAATATGTTCTGTTCTGTCAATGCCTACTTTAAAGCAAATTTTACTTCAGGAAAGTCACCGTCTCAATTTGAAATAAACTGGATTAGGTTTTCTCTCTAGGAAAGCATCTGTTAGTTTTCTAGGAAAATGAAGCAACTAGTCTTTTTTTTTTTTCTACTTGGCCAGAAATGCAACTTCTATATAAATTCACTGAATGAGTACTTCCAATACCAGGCTGATCTTAGCTTTAAAAAGCAAAATCTTAAAAATGAAACTGGAACGCAGATCCACTATGAACATTATTTTTAGCGTCCTTCTTACAGTACAATATCCAACTAAGCTTTAAATATGTCCTCACACAAGGGGTTGCTGCCAGGGTCCACTCTTCTCTTTTGATGTGAGCTCTAAGGAACTCACACATGGCATGTAAATGAGGATGCGGCCCAATAAACAGCTCATTTTAGGGCACTCTGTGACAGCTTTGCAGGAGAGGATTGATACGGGGTCCCCAGGCACGCTGTAACGTGCCCTAATGCTCAGCCACCTCTCTCTTCCTCTGGCCCTCTTATTGGTAGACCCCACACTGTTTGAGAATAGATATCTGAAGAACTGGACCCAAGATCATCCTTCGATTCACTGATCTTGTTGCAAATAACTAGGGATGCATTGGAGAGTAGAGACTGGTACTCGTACTTTTATTCATCGATTTTTTTCCCTTACCCTATTTTTTAGCACTCAGTATCGTTACAAATATGCAAACTATGGCTGGTAAATCCTAATTCAGAGGAATACAAAATGAGGCTTAAACTCGGATTGGGATGGCTACCGCACAGCTAGACGTGCATGCAGGCACTGAGGGTACTACATTGAGTATACTAAGTAGTAATGCTAGAAATAGACACCTAAACCCACATCTTTCATCTTTTACCACAATCCTCGGTGACTATTCAGTTGGTCTCTGTTAATCTATTTCCTGTAAAGCATAGCCTTAAGGAGGCTCGCTAGCATCCTAAACAGTGGCCTTATCCCCATCTATCTTCTAGAGTAGTGGTTCTCAACTTTCCTAATGCCGCGACCCTTTAATACAGTTCCTCATGTTGTGGTGATCCCCAACCATAAAATTATTTTCGTTGCTACTTCATAACTGTAATTTTGCTACTGTTATGAATCGTCATGTAAATATCTGATATGCAGGATGTATTTTCATTGTGACAAATTGAACATAATTAAAGCATAGTGATTAATCACAAAAACAATATGTAAGTATATATGTGTTTTCTGATGGTCTTAGGCGACCCCTGTGAAAAAAAAGGTCGTTCGACCCTCAAAGGGGTCGCAACCCACGGATTGAGAACCGCTGTTCTAGAAGAAGCTTTAATGAAAACAAACAAAAAGCCCTTTCTCCAGTCTTTAACCTGTTTTTGTTTATTTGCCCTCACCTTTTCAAAAACTTCAGCTAATTCTCAGCTTAGCTTCCCTGACACTATCCTGCCTAAACCTTCCAATCAGAGAGTCAGGATAGCCGGAAGCCATTGTTCTAACTATGAAATACGTTTTGTTCAATGTGTATTTTAAAGTCAGTTGTACTACCCGAAAGTCACCAACTCCATTCTAAATACTACTCTTCTATTCTCCTTAGTTGCATGCCCATCCCTTGATATTTTGTCTATTGTCTGTATGCTTCCTGTTCTGCGTTGTCTCTATCACTGTCTGTTAGATAAACCACTTTGCCCATAAAACTTTCACTCCCGTTTAGATCATTCACAAGTAAATCATCAGCATTTCTTGTTTGTTTATTATCAACCATCTTCATGAGTCATAGTTCTTTTTAAAATATCTTTTTTCTCTAAAACTATTAAAACATCCTTTTTAAAAAAAGATACCCAAAACTGCCTTGCCTTGGTCTCATTATAACTCTAATGAGACCACCTTTGCCCAGAATTCTTTTGAAGTTCATATCATCAATACATTCCTTGTCATTACAAAAAACAGTTTTGCAATTCTTTCCACTGCTTCTTCCACCTTCAAAGGGATGACAAGCTAAAAGAAGAATGTATCAGATGCTCTGGCCGAATGCTAACTTACATCTGTACAGCACTGGTTTCACAATACTTCCACGGGCACTATTACACTGGATCCTCACAAGAGCCTCAGAAGTTTGGAAAGACAGGTGCTATAATCCCAAGGTTGAAAACAGTTAAATGATTTACTCAAGGTCATGTGGCCAACCAAATGGAAATTGGAACCTATTTCAGGGTCCTTTCCATTATACTGTTTTCCCTCTTCTTTTAGCAGAATTAGATTTCCAGCCAACACAATGGAAAAAACTACATATCAGGTGATGCTTTAAAATAACAATTTGGTTATAATAAATTAACAGTGAATGAAATCATTCCTATTAATGACAGGTAGCATACACATTGACACATATGTAGATTGCATAAATGTGTTTACAAATTATCAAATAAATGTTAAAACATAGCAGAGGTTTTTGTGAAAGAAGTGCCTACTTCACAAAGTAAATAAAACACAACAAAAATAATTACAGGATTTACCATTTTTTTACGGGCCCCACAAATCATTGAGAAAAGATCCCATTTTTTTTAAAAAAAGGAATGATTTAATGATTTTTCCTACTTTTGTTAACAGTGAATGGCACCAGATGTTATATTAGACCTTTGTCCTTCAGTTCTGGCTAAGAAGAATTCACAGCCAGGACTCAAATACAAGCAAAATTTTATTTAGAAAGTCGCAGAGGTAGAGGTGAGCCATAGAAGAAGGGAGCCAGCTAGGCTGTGTGGACTCCTTGGAACTTAGGAGAAAGAAAGGCAAAGAAAATGCACCTGGAGAAAGGAGAAAGGTAAGAGTGCAGGAGAGAGAGAGAGAGAGAGAGAGAGAGAGAGAGAGAGAACACATTGGGCTCTTCATCTTAAGGGGTTTTATCTGTTCTCTAAAAATCAGGGTTTTAAAGGAGCACTCGGGGGAAGATCCCAACAGAATATTCATCAGCTTTCTAGCTGTGTCCTTTTCAGGGTTGTGGCAGGGAATCATCAGTCATTACAGCTGGTCCTGATGTCGGCCATGGCGTCACCCAGCCTGGCCTTGCTGGTTTTCAGGGCCTGGAGCTGAAACACAACTGAAGCCTAGATGTTATCACTGGTTTGACCAAAACTCTGTCTCTGTGGTCAACAGACCTGAGGCTTTGTTTCTAAAGTTATTTGATGCAGATCAGAACCTCATTGTCTTGAGGGCTTCATGCTTAAGGGAGTGGTCATCCATAGGAGCCCTATGAGGCTTTCCTCCAGCCCCTTCTTCCTTCTCTGTGGGAGCCTACAACATGACTAGCAACACACCAGGGGAGGAAAGGAAAGCTTGGGGTCAGGTACTACCCCAGTTTTGCATATTGTGAGGGCTTTCTTCCCTGGTGACCTTCAGTGCCTGGTCTCTTGTTCCTACTCTGTTCATGCCTGTTTAACTACCTATTATATCACTGTGATACCCTGACAATAATAAAGACAAAACAAAGAGTGTAAACACAGGCTTGCATGTCCATGAAAACTATGGAAAACTCTTTAAATATTACAGATAAACAACTTTTTAAAAAGACTACCTCCGGCACATATACCGAATTATTAACAAAAAAACAGACGCCATCTGAATTTAGAAGTTCAGGGCTATCTATGATGCTTAGGTTCTAACGACACAGTGACCTTGGACCTTAATATCCTTCTTTTTTAAATGAGGGTGTTAGATTAGACAATTTCTAAAATCCTTCCATGTCTGTAATCCTGTGATTCTATGAATAATAGCAGATGTCTACTGGCCTGAGCCTAATCGATTGTAGATCTCCAGCAGGAACTGGAAGCTCCTTGTCCACACCCCCACCGTTAATTGGGTTTTTCCTCACAGCAATAACATCTCCAGTAACTCCTTTCCTGGTTAACCTACCTTCTCCTGCCCTTGTATTTGATGAGAATATGTTACTATCCAATCACATCACAATAAAATAGAATTCTACTACAAGCAATGGGAAATAGCTTTTTGTAAGAAGCTGTGTAGTGACTCTTTTAAACATTACACCGGAGAAAACGATGACAGCTCTGTGTGCCGACTTGCAAAAACAATGTGCCTTTAAGAGAGCTGGGTGGATATGAAGAAATGGTTGTAGTGTAGTCATTAGCCAAGTGCCTTGCAAATGAAATTACTGGACATACCTTCCCTGCTAATGACTTCTTAACCTAATTCTCAGATTATAAATAGGAAAAATTTTTTATGTTTGTCCTTTCTTATTTTATAGTCAAGCCACAGCCAGAAAACAATAAGCTTTGATTCTAACTCTTCTGGTAAGGAGTCCCACATCATTCAAATTCCTAAAAATAACAAAGACAAACGCAATTTTACAGGCAGAAAGTGACTGACCATAGGGATTCTTAAAAAAAAAAAAAAAGTGGGAGGGTCAGTAAATGTGAGGGAGAGGGGTAGAGAAAAAAAGGCATCATTACAAATTGTTTAGGCTCAGAACACCAGTCCCCCCAACTGATCCTTTTTTTATTGATTTTTTTAAGAGGAAGACAAATATCAATCTGTTGTTTGTTACTCCACTTATTTATGCATTCATTGGTTACTTCTTGTATGTGCCCTGACTGAGAATCGAACCTGCACTCTTGGCGTATTGGGACGACACTCTAATCAAGTGAGCTACCCCACAGGGCCCCCCAATTGTTTCTTAAATCTGCTTTGCCCTCAAGCTTTCCATTTCTTAAAACTATTTTAAATGCCTAATAAAGAACCA
This sequence comes from Myotis davidii, assembly GCF_000327345.1. Lineage (NCBI taxonomy): Eukaryota > Metazoa > Chordata > Mammalia > Chiroptera > Vespertilionidae > Myotis > Myotis davidii. Next base: position 1,108,211 of record NW_006293313.1, on the reverse strand, counting down.
AATTCATTTACTGCCCTAAAATGTAGTTGAGTTAAATAACTTTTTAACAGTTTTAAGCACATTATGTTCCAGAAGTCAGTTGATTTTAGCAAAACTTCCAGAATTCAAGTTGAGACTAGTCTAGCTCTTGCCCCGGGAGACTCCACACTGTCAACAGCCTTTCACGATCCCTGAATGGGCCACCCACTACCCTCTGCAGTCTAGTCTAAGGCCTGTTGACGTCTCAGGGGCCTCCAAAGCAAGATCCACCCACTCCCTAACCCCCACTTGTCCATTTCTTGGGCTTCGAGGTATACATTGCTGCTATCTGCCTGTGGGAGAAAAAAACAAAGAGGCCCACACAGGTCCTAAAAGCAACTTAAGGCCATTTAGGCATATGATTTAGAAGGAGAGAGGTTGTGACCTCTAGATGGGCACATCTCTGGCCCCCCTGGCACATCCTTGTCCCTTCCAATGACTTGCCCCATGAAGCCATAGGAAAGACAAAGTAAGGCCCTCTAAAATTTAAGGCGTCGGACAGAGGTCCCAGTCCACATATCTAAGGCTGGTACTGCTCCTGGTTATTTTAACTGCAAGATTTCTTCAGAGGCCTTGACTGTAAAGGACATGGGGTCTAGGCCAAACACAGTTGTGTGCTCTTTCTCTAATAGTTTTACATAATAAACTATTACATAATAAAACCAGACTAAAATGAAATAAAGCACGTGCAATCCAGAGGATTCATTTTATCCTAGTTTACGCTGACTTTTTGACCTCGGGTGAGGCCAGTTGTCCTAATAGCATGCACCGTGAAAAGGAAAGTTCACTACACAGAACACTCCAGAGTACGCTGTTTAACGATTACAAGCTCCTCAATTCAATATTCACTCAACTAACAGCTTATTCTCTATTTGCTCTACTTAATGCTCTCTATGCCCCAAAAATAATTTCAATGAAATGCACTAGCTTAATCACCAGTGGGAAAAGGTTAATTTCAATAGATAGCCGAGTTCTAAAAAGAAGACATATGGGATTCAATGCATAAATACACATCGACATTTGGACTATTCCGCCTGGTACACCTGACTGTGCAGTTACTGATTATTAAACGCTCTTCTGGAGACTTAGATAATAAAAACAAAAAGTCTACTTTAAAAATCTCCATGGAGACCTAAGTGCAACATACAAGGTTTGTACCTGAACATTTCATCAAAATCTGGTTTCCTTCATTTAATCAAATTCTAAATTTAAATTTAAAATTAATTTCTAGCAATCACGGGGGTTAATAACACAAGAGTATTTGTGGTGGATACAGCAAATACTGGCTTAACTTCTGTTCCAATCTCTTAGTTGCCTCCCTATACTGCTGAGGCTAGAATGCTAAGGATTTTGTTTCCCAGACTCTTGTAACGAGCAATTAGCTTTCACCATTATGTTTCCAAGATAGTTGAATCCAGAGACAAAGCACACAACATGTTGCTTTTGCTGGTCCCCACCTAGCAGGCCGCAGATAGCTTTGAAGCTATCAGTGCTAGCGCAGTGGGATCATGAATCACAGCTAAGGTAGAATGTCCCAGAAGACAATTGCTTCCTGACTCCTAGTAGTGGCTGAAGTGGTGGCATACGTATTTCCTGAGTACCCAGCTTCCTACATGTAACAGAGGCGGGAGTTCCCCTGGCAGCCAGTCCTGTGTGTCATTCCGGAAGCCATTCTTTGAGGTTCTGCCTACAGGCTAATCCTTCAGCCCTTCCAATGATTGGTAAGCATTTAGTGCCTCATGGTAAGTCCTATATTTTTATTTTCTGCTACAGTGAATTCTATTATCTGCAACTGACCCGAGTGGTAAAGTATTAAGACAACTACATGGAAAGATTCAACTATCTGAATACTCTCACGCTTTCAAATACTCAAAGTAATCTAACATGGTCTAGACTCTCAGAAACAGCACTGATTGAAGTACATTGTTTAATCCTTCATTCTTTTCTCGGAGAAGTAACAAAAAGAACCCTAGATCTTAAAAATACAGCTCCTCACACATGAAGTCATTTTTTCATTCAAACTCATCCAATATAATAAAAGGCTAATATGCAAATTGTCCCCTCGACCAGGAGTTCGATCTGGAGTTCAACCAGGGGGCAGGGCCGGCCCACCAAACGCCCATGGCCCCTCCTCCTGGCCGGTCCGATTGGCCCCGATCGGGGCAGGCCAGCCGGACCCCACCTGTGCACGAATTCGTGCACCAGGCCTCTAGTTATTTGATGTTTGAAAACTGTAGCAAAGAACAGGCATTCTAACTCCTTCCAATTCCTGCTTCTTTCAACAACTAAAGCAGCACCTTTCATATGGCAGACCTATTAGCAACAGAATATAGGCAGAATGATGCAGATGATTCAAACTAGTAGGTAAGCCAAAGTATATCAGTTTTTGATTTGGGGATAGCAGATTAAATTATGAGAATGTTACAGATAAAATTAAATGCAACCGCATAAGACACATTTTACTTTATTGTACAATTACACACACTCTGGCATAAGATATAAGCTCCACATTAACATTTTAGGAAATTTCTATAAAGGCTGGAATAGCATAATAATTTCTCAAGATGACAAAGGATCTAATCAGATAGATAATTTCCTCAGCATACTTTTGGGTTTTTTTAATGCATTTATGTTTGGGTTTTTTGTTTGTTTGTTTGTTTTACATAAACAAACAACCCTTCCAACATATTCAGTGGGATAGATAAAAACTGCTTGATGCCTGGTCCCAACAGTATCTCAGTGCCTCTAGGGTTTACTACAATGGTCTCATTTCCTAGGGATAATAATGACATACGTTTTCATGTAAAAATATGATATAAAAGCAATATAGTCGTGGTCACCTGGCTCTCCTCCAGAAGAGAATGTTATAGTCTGGGTTCACATGTATGCAGAGAAGCAGTGGAATGAATTAGGGCTTGCTTTTTTCTCTGTCACTTAAGACTGTTCTCCAATTCATGGAGTTGAAAGAAGTCTTTCTACCAGAAGCATCGATAGAAGACAGCTCCAGGTGAGACCATCCTTCATGAATTAATTCCCACAGTCATATCAATTTGACAGCAGATTCTAGTTTTTCCCAACCTCCAAAAAAAAAATAGTAAAGGAAAATTTTTAATTTTTAATTTCCCGATCATTCATTTTGTGCAAAGTGATTTCCTAATTGCCAAGGAAAGCTGTAATGGAATCGGAAACAAGGTCCCTGTCCCCAAGGAAGTAAGAGAAAGAAAAGTTCTCACACCATTTTTCTTTTTTCAATTGAGGTTAAAACACACACACACACACACACACACACACAAATATTCATTAGAGTTTCCACCAACTGTCAGTAATCCTTATTTGGGAGAGTTTTAGGAACCATAGGAACCTTAGTACCTCCTTATTCCTTCATTCTTCTTAAGAATTCCATGTGGCATATTTTTAAATGGAAATTTTATTTTCTATTTTAAAATTCTCTCTGAGCCTCATTAGTCAGCCAAAGATATCAGGACGAGTCGCAATGACGACACGGAGAATCGCTGTCCTAAGTGTGATGGAAAAGCCAAATGAGTGAAGGAGTACAGCTTGGCAAGCGCAGGGCCGCACTACAACGCCCACTCTCACTAGCAGCCCTCGCAGCCCTTTCAGCATCAGACGCCCCGCCTAAAACTGAACCATGTTCGAACCTTGCAGACATGAATGAGGCAATTCACTTCCAGTGAATTTGAATTCTTCAGTGCAGTAGCTAAAGGTCAAGGAATTGGGTTAATGAGAACCTGCCCCTGGGCTGGGGATGGAGACAATCAAAGGCAGACTCCTCTCCACCCAGGGCGACAATGTCTTTTGGCAAAATAGCCCCATTCATGTGTGTTTTTTTAGGAACTTGATTATTTAGTTTACAGATTATCTATGTCCTTTAGGGCTTCCTTTTTAGGGCTTTTGGCATCATCTTTTAACTATTTCACTGTTGATCAGCACCTCAGCAGAGGATGGAACTGAATTCCCCTACAGATTGAAGGGAAATTCAGGGCAGCCCAATTTCACTACGGGGCAATACGTTCTGCAAAAAAAGATTTATTGAAGAAAAGAGACTTAGACAAGTGAAGTATTCACCTTTGGTAAACTCAACTTATAAACAAGCAGATTTACAAAACACTTAAATGAAAGGTGTTGTGCCCAGATTTCAAGATTCCCAAGGGCCCACCAGGGAGCCAGCGAGTCCGATGCAAAAGCAAAGAGTCATTTATTTCAAACCTAGGTTTGGCTCCCCTGCCCCCCCTTACTGGCACAGCAGCAAGTGGCAGAGAGAGAGAACTCTGTGTGGAGAGAGGCTTTATAGGGGGTTGGGGAAAGGGGAGGAGAAAGGACTGTGGGCCCTGCCCATTGGCCAGGCACAAGTTGGTGTCTTGTCACACAGGATGTGGTCATATCTATGGCGACTTCTCTTGATTGTCATTGGCCAGTTCAAAGAAGTCCTAGGCGTGGCCAGCAGCGGCTTGGCTTCCGGGAAGAAGCCTTGCTGAGCACATGGCCAAGATAAGATGGAGGGCATAGCCCTTACCCTGGGGCAGGGTGGAGGGTGTAGCCCTTACCCTGGGGCAAGGTGGAGGGCGTAGTCCTCGCCCTTTCAAAGTAAGTTTGAG
>NW_006293313.1:1083163-1102690 GCF_000327345.1 Myotis davidii | reverse complement strand
TTCAGGGCAGCCCAATTTCACTACGGGGCAATACGTTCTGCAAAAAAAGATTTATTGAAGAAAAGAGACTTAGACGAGTGAAGTATTCACCTTTGGTAAACTCAACTTATAAACAAGCAGATTTACAAAACACTTAAATGAAAGGTTAATTGTAATTTTTTGCTTTAAAATAATCTCTGCTTTATAAAAAAAAATTCTGCTTCAAACTATGTTTAATAAACATAAAATTCTTGGGTTTAAAATATGCTTTAACTCACCAAAGTGTGTTTTCCATGTGATGTTTCCTATGTTATAAGGAGGGTTAGGTGGCTAAATTATAGTTATTTTCCTTTATTTCTATGGCTTCAAGATCTGTCCAGAAGCAAAGCAAATTTCTATGATTTGGGCTTCAACATTAACTTTTTCAATTTCATACTAGACTCTTTCTTGCATCATTAAAGTCATTAAATGGGAAAAATAATGTGCATTCACAAGTGAAAAAACAATCTTACTTTCCTTAACCATACAGTAAAAAAACAAGTATTTACACATGTTCCAATTTTCAATATACCATAATTAGATGGATATTTCTATAACTTAGCTAATAACCTGGGACGACATTAACCTTCTAAATAAAGTTTTTGAAAAGATCAAAGATAACACCCCCAACAGCAAAAATACTCCAATAAAAAGCCCTAGTGTTCTTATTTGGGACTACCATTAAAATAATAGTTAATGCAGAACATGATACTTTAGCAACACTGTGACACAAAGAAAGTTTTTTTTTGTTCTTTCTGGATTACAGTCAACAAATGCCAACAAGTTTGATGTCCAGAAAAAGACCCTCATAGAAATTTGTGGGAATAACGACAAAGCCACACAGGGTGCAGCCAAACCCCGGAACGGCCTACAGGCTACACAAATCAGAAGACAGGAAATGGAAGGTGGCTGGGGTTATCACGAAAGGCTTCCTTCACACAAGGTGGCATTCCAACTACCAAAAGAGACAGAGATGATAGGCCTGAAAAAGAAAATAAGAAGGGACAAACCGCCCAGCTGATGTAGCTCAGTGGTTGAGTGTTGACCCAGGATTCCCGGTCAGGGCACATGCCCGGTGCAGTGGAGGGGGGTGGGGTGGGGGTTGGGGTGCACACAAGAGGCAGCTGATCAATTATGTTTCTCTCTCAGCGATGTTTCTATTTCTCCATCCCTCTCCTTTGCCCTCTTTCTAAAAAAAATCAATAAAAACATTTTTTTAAAAGAAGGAACAAACTGTCCTTTTGTTTTTTACTTTTTTATAAGTTTTGGTACACAAAAGTCAGACAGCACTCAGGAACTGAATAAGGGCAAATGTAGCAAGTCACCCTGGCGTGCTAATCACACGTGTGTGTTTGACAAGTGATGAGCTATTCGAATCTCATATTTCGGTAATAAAAGCACTGTGTCTCCAAATTACTTCTGAAAATCCAATTCTATCAACTGTACACTGTGTACCTTCTGGCAACATCTCAGCTGAGAGCTAGCACAGACACCACTAAAACACAGAATTACTTTGACTCGCACAAATGCCACAATTAATTTAATCTTAAGAACTCTTTACCTAGAAAAACTGCTGGTTTCCCCAACCATTTCAAATAATAAAAAGTTTAATCAAATTAACTTAATCACTAACATATCCTTATGTGTGCATACACATACCTAAACACAATACGTGTACATATATTAATATCAACCAATTTTGATATCTGAAAACCTAGATATCTGCAAAAAATACATGTAAGTTTCTATATTAGGGTATGGATATGACATCCAATTTTAAAATATAGAAAAACTACCATTTCTGGTTAGAAAATGGAAAAAAAAAAAAAACAGTCAGTTTTCAAATGAGTTCCAGAAAAAGAACTGTCTACCACTGACTGAATAATGTACTTTAATACTTGAGCTCTGGCAAGCGGCCTCCTCACATTTCTTTCCTGCAGTCAAGTGACACTCAGAAGAAAATAAAAACATTCTTTTGAAAACACTCACAATAATAATGTCACATAATGAGAGACTCCACGTAGGTGTGTCTCTGGTTTGGATTAGAGCTCAGGGCGTTAGCAAGTCAAGGAAACGGCTCCTGACATAGATTTGACAATGCAGTACCATTAGGAATGCTTCTTGAACTGTCACTGGAGAGGAAAATAGAAGAACATTATTTTCCTCCACTGGAGAAAGTGAGGGTGCACAGAAATTTTCACATTGTAAGTCTCACAGTTAAGAACATCCGGCATCATCACAGCTTCTGGAGCTTACAAGCTGAATACTTCTTTATAGATATTGCTTCTCACCTTCCAAAAGCTACCGGTCCTTCATTTGAAACCAATTTCTCACAACTTACTTTATTTTGCCACTTGAAATGCCAGCTAAGGAGGAGAGACATAATCAATGCTGTCACCTCCAGGCCTGAGCCAGGGGTGGGCAAACTTTTTGACTCGAGGGCCACAATGGGTTCTTAAACTGGACCGGAAGGCCGGAACAAAAGCATGGATGGAGTGTTTGTGTGAACTAATATAAATTCAAAGTAAACATCATTACATAAAAGGGTACGGTCTTTTTTTTTTTTAGTTTTATTCATTTCAAACGGGCCAGATCCGGCCCGTAGTTTGCCCACGGCTGCCTTAGCCTCTCCCTCTGAAAGTCCTAATGTCCCCAGCCCTGCTTTACCTTGCCTTGGTCCGAAGTCCTAGCCATCCTGTAACTTTCCATAAAATGTACTGACTTACTATGCTCATTGTTTGCCCATCTACCAGTTAGAATGCGAGTTTCCAGAGGACAGCCATCTTTAACTGCTATATGGGCTTTATTCTCTAGCTCTTAAAATAGTTCTTGACACACAGTAGGTGTCAATAAACATCTGCTGAATTTGGGGTTTTTAATCACCTTTTAAATAATAGTAATACTTCATAGCAAACACTGATGGAGATGGAACACCTACCACAGGCCAGGCACCTTGCTGTGCCTTCAACCCCATCAAAGAAACTCACAACAGCCTGTGAAATAAACATTATTTTACTGAAGAGAAATGTGTCACGTACAGAAATTAACTAACTTCACAGCAAGTGAAGCGATTCAAGACCTCTTCATCTTGATTCAGCTTGACTTAAAGAACTAACAATGTTATATCTCCAAATAGTCAAACCCACCCAATGACGACTGCTGTGCTCTGTGAGTTAATGCAGCCGATCAAGTGTCTTCACAAATTACATCAAACACAAGACTCAGCCCCTAGGAGCAGTTATGGAACAACTTTGCTCCTCTCTGCTATGTTTATACTCCTCCCTCGAGCGTAAAAGAATGATAACTTCTGTAATACTTTACAATTCTTGCTTTTACAAATATGACCAAATTTTATCTAAGCCGTTAAAAAAATACATCCATAACTATGCTCTTCAACTGACTCCAAACGGAGAAAGACCATCTTGTCCAAACTGGACATGGATGAGAAACAAATATTCAGAAAAAGACCTTCTGAGTGGTGATATCTGTAAACCCCAGAGCAAATGTTAGCTTCCCAGATTTTCTCTTATCTAAATAAAGGGACTAGGAGAGAAGGGACACAGGTCTATGAACTTAGGGCATAACTGGACCAACACACTGAGACTGGAAGAAACTCCTTCAGTGTCCCAGTAACTAATATTTGGACTTCACACTTCCTAGGAAATGCTAACGGGAAAATAAATAGGAACAATTCCCTTTCATTGCTGCATGACCTATTTTGACAATATCTAAGGTTCAATATTCACTGTGTGGCTACTCTGGGCAAGGCACTATAGGAGCTGCAGTGAAATACAAAGGCACAGTCCTTTCCTCATGGACTACCGAGAAGACCAGATACAAGGATGTAAAGACAAATAAAAGAAAAATGAACTGCACAAAGAAAAACTAGAAATGGGAGGAGAGCAAAGAACCTTCATCATCTCAAGAAATACTAGGCATTTGGTAATTCATTGCACAGTGTGTATAATTCATATGTCATGAATCATGATTTCAAATTCAATTGTCTATTACAAAGTAATGCACTCTTCAAATCCTATTACAATTATACTCCTTCTTTAAGACCTGACTCAAATGGGACCATTTCTGTCATCTTCCCTGACCTTTCCTCAACCCTCTACAAGGCCTTGTCTTATCTCAAATGCTCTACATACCCGTATCACGTCCCTGGCTTTCCTGAAGGGCGAATAGCCTGCTACATGAGAGCAGAAGCCATAGCTCCTAAGTGCATGGTACCTGGCAAGCAGTAGGGATTTAGCAGTTGCTGTCTAAATTGACTAGAATAAAGAATTTATTGCTTGTAAACCCACAGAATCTATCTTCCTAAAGAAAACACTTAATATCTGACCTCTGAGTTATGCAGGGATTACATTTTAAATGTTCTCTTTGACAGATAAAAACAGCAGAACAATAACAATCAAACGTTTAAACAAAAACAGGAAATTGGTGTATGTAAGTGACATACACGAATACAGCCATAGGGCAGTGGGCTCAAGAGAGTGCAATTTCTGAATTTGTGGGGGTGTTTCACAGTGATTGTAGGACCAGGAATGTTAAACACCCTGAATTCATGGGCAAGTCCTATACTTTGAACAACTCTCCTGCATCCTGGGCGGGTTTCTAATCTTTTACTGCACACTCATGTAGGTGGAACTATCTGAGCGGGAGCCTATTTCTGATTTATACAAGCAAGGATTTGGGCAGCCTATTGAATTTTCTGGGAAGGAAGTTACCATGTAAACTGAGAGGAGATGGTACTTTATTTAGTTTGAAAGTTTAGGAAGAGTTGTTCAGCATTTGGGAAAATCATGTCTTGGACAGCAAATGTGTCCACCTGTTCTTATGGGTCCAAGCATTGAGCATAGAGTGGAGAGGAGATATATGACTGTGTGTCACTCTCAACAAGGTACACGGAGCCCTCCCTGGCCTCCCTTCACTCCAAGCGGTCCTCCCTGCCCCATCGCTACAGACAATGTCCACTGCAAACTCGTGCCTTTTAGCATTTGAGCTCGTTTTGCATAAACTCAATCCTGAGACCACACTGTTCCCCATATTCCCCAGACTTCTCCATGCCTTCAAGGTTCACGCATGCCATTCCTTCTCCAGATACACCTGCCACCTTCCTCTGTCTCCCCAAACTCCACCATCCTTCAGGGCCCACCCAAGTGGTACTTCTTCATAAACTCTTCCTAGATACTATCTTTCAATGAGGACCATTTCCCTGCGGACTGCCCATTACAAGACCAGGCTGCTCTGGTACCAGACTGTGTTCCGTTTAGTATTTCATAGTCTTATGCTGTCTTCTATTGTTTCATGTTTTCTCTCTCCCCAAGAGAATATCATTTTGAGTGCAGGGGCCAGAATATGTCCTTTTTGATACATAATCTATGTTGCAAAGTGATCAGTATAAAGTAAGTGTCAAGAGAAACCTATTAACTGACAGTCAACACTTCACTTTTTATTTGCAGAACACTGAACAATGCATGAGAGACTTCAAAGGTTTACAAGTCCCAAATAAGTCAAAGACTCCCTGATAATAGGCCAGCTCACAATGAAAATATAAACACTTTAGCTTTCAATTGATCCCACCTAAAATTTATCTTCAGTGATGTCTTCCTAATGAGGATAGTGTGAGAGTCTATAAAAATTATATATTTTACCCACTTTACTTGAAATCAGTAAGGACTGTAAGAGCCAATTCATATCACAGAAATATTATTATCAAATATTTTCATAGTAACGGAAAACATCATAGCAGATGTACTCCTATTTAACAGGTCCTGAAGCGAGTCATCAGAACCCTGATTGCAAGGTTAGCTCTTCCATGCACACTTCTGTCTTTGTAGGCACAACACCTACATGTCCTGCATCTCCCACCAATGGTGCCTAATTATGGCTCTGCAATCGAATGACTAGTGAAAAAAAGTTGAATGTCAGATATGTGCTACTGTAATTAAAATTACAGGAAATGTCAGAACTTAATATATTTAAAAATTAACTTGAGTCCATTTATGTTATTAGTCCCCACCTTGAACTAGTTGAAACTTAAATTAAATGAAAGTAATTGGTAATAAGCTGATTTCTGTCTGGAGGTATCATGAAACATTTATTGCCTATAAGCTTTAGTTTTAATTTCTCAAACAATAAAAGTACGGCACAGTAGTAAAATACTTTAGTAATAATAACCCAGCATTACATCTCTCTGACAACAACTGGTTATCAGTCACGGCATGAATCCATTTGTAATTAAGTAAATGGAAAAAGAGAAAATAAATAGCCAGAAAATTTGAGGTCAAGAGTTTCCGTTTCTATGTGGATAGGAGTGCAGGAAAAACATGATTATAAACTAGAGAAGAGCAATTCCACAGTCACCCAGCGCAGTTCACCAGTTAACTAGAAATGACGGCTATAACTACCCACTTCCCTTGTGAGGAAATGCCTCTGAAGAGACAAACTCAGCAAGAGTGGGAATCACACACTAGAGACCTTGGGAACCTGGAACTCTGCTGAGACCCTGTGTGGCCAAAGCTTTGAGGGACAGATGACAGTTCTTCAGGCACGTGGAGGGCAGCACCAGATGGGAGGGCAGAGGAATAGCACCTGGCTACAAGCCAGGTGTTTTCACATACCTTAATTCAGAGGCCAAAACAACAGTTCATGCCCCAAAGCAGTCACAGAATGGTTGTCTCCAAAAGTCCACATAGTTGATGATCAGATAGACTTATAACAAGCACATGCAGGAGCAACTGGCCATGCAACTGTAGTTTAAGAAACTCTATAAAGGACACCTAGAAGCTACTTTTGTTCCTTCTCATACGGCGATGCTCTATCAGTGAAAGAGAGCAAATTAAAATGTAAGTTGTTCAACAGGTAAGGCTGCTCCCTGCCCAATAAAGCCCAGGTTGCCAAGAAGCATCACCGTAGAGAGCAGCTGATTCTCCTTTCTTTCTGTCTGAGGACTTGTCTAAGCTGTGACGTCTCTAACTCAATTATGCATCTGCGAAGATGCCATTAAATAGGTGGATCTGACATTTCAAATAGATCTGGCACGAAGCTATTTCTTGCTCAAAAATTTCCGCTCATTCACACAATGCTCAAATTGCAGTGCTGAGGTTGAAAACAGGAAAAATCACTTGGCTTGGCCCCAAGTGCTTCAGGGCGTGTCAGTTTCTGCCCCTTGGCCTGGGCAGACCACAGAGAAGACAGATGCCTGGCATGCCAGGGGCTGTCCTCAGGACCCCACGTCACACCCTCTCCAGGGAGGGTGGGTCTCAGGGCAGGAACCAAAGAATTCCAAACCTGGTCAGCTCTAGATCTTGTCTTTAAGGGGAGAACACTACTCTCACTCAAGCAAGATGCCCCGTTTAAAGAAATGCTTCACCACCAGCACTCTGAATAACACGAGGGATGATACTGGGTGGAAAAACACACATGGAACAGGAATTCATGAGTTGGACCCAATATGAAGAAGTCTGGGGAATAATTAACCAATTTACTGCATTTACATCTTCTAACTAACGTATACATAATAGTGACAGATGAGAAAAATCTATTCCTGAAGTCTGAGAGCTTTTCCAATAAGTATAAAACAAAAACTCTAAGGAATAGGAAAGGACTGTGTAATTGACAGCAGTTTTCTTCCTTCTTTGTTAACTATACATACAATAATGGTGCATCTTAAAATTTTAGCATCTTTGATAGATAGAATATGGTAGGTTATGGTAAATACAGAAATAGAAACATATATTTGTGATATATGACCAAAGCTACCACACTGAAGTAAACCCCACAAACACTAGGTAACAGGGATTCCCTTCCACACCCGAGCATATAAACTCAGGGCTTGTTAATAATTTCCAAAGTGGATCATAAATATGACATATGCATCATTCCAAGAAGAGATTAGGTCTAAATAAAAGGGGATTCAAAGGAAATGCAGATAAATTTTTGAGTAACAATACCATAAATATATGAAAAATACTTCCGGTGCATCTAACCTTAGTTTAGGACTAACCACTAAAGGAAGAATCACATGTTCATAACATGTTACTTCGGTATCTAGTACCAGAAGAATTATGGACGGGATGAACCACAAATGTGATGCTATTATAGCCTAGTACAGATGTGACTTTTTAAAAAATCTTTATTGTTGAAAGTATTACATATGTCCCCTTTTCCCCCCATTGACCCCTTCTAGCCCACCTCTGCCCCTGCCCAGGCCTTCACCACCCTATTGTCTGAGTCCATGGGTTATGCATATCCTATATAATAAAAGCCTAATATGCTAAGTGTCTGGTTAACCGGTCGTCCAATCAACCAATCAAAGCATAATAATGCTAATGATATGCTAAGGCTGCTCAACCACTCACTATGACGTGCACTGACCACCAGGGGGAAGACACTCCAACCCGTAGGTGAGCTTGCTGCTGGGGTCCGACTAACTGGGACTGAGCTAGACAGGCCAGACATGCCCTGGAGCTCTTCCGTGGTCCCTCCCCAGCTGGCCAACCTCCCACATCCCTCTCCAGCCCCAGTTGTGCACCAGTGGGGTCCCTCGGCCTGGCCTGTGCCCTCTCGCAATCCGGGATCCCTTGGGGTATGTCGGAGAGCTGGTTTCAGCCCGATTCCACAGGCGAGGCAGAGGAACCCCACTGGTACATAAATTCGTGCACTGGGCCTCTAGCATGCATATAAATTCTTTAGTTGATCTCTTCCCACCCACTCACCCACCCCCAGATGTGACATCTATATTGCAAATATTTGAGGCTGAAAGCATGAATAGCCAAATTAATATACAGGGTCTTTAGTGAAATAAAGTAACCATGTAGGGGCAAAGGGAGGAGGAGTGCTCAAGTAGTTAACCAGTAACCATTTCCACAGGCCAGAATTGTATCAAATTTCAAAAGCCCTCACTTCTCACAGGATACACAGGCTACAGGGGATACTGTTTGCTGCCAGTCTGTTCCAAGCCTGACCTCTGACTTGCTTCTCCTCTAGGGAGGCCTGCCCTGCAGGTCTGACTCCTAACCCTGCTCAGACCACTCCCAGCTCCTCCACATGCTGTGTGGAGTTCATGCTGACTTCAAAGGCTGCACTCCATGTGCAGTTACACCCATTCAAAAAGTTTTAAAATGCTTTGCCTTTATTAGAATCTTATATGCACCTAAGCTCTTAAAATAAGACCTAAAAGCAGCTTTTAAAATAAGACCCTAAAAATAAGGCTGACTGTGAATGTTTTGATGGTGATATCTATTTCTTCATTATCTACGTGTCATCTCAGCCAAATGACCTCGTAGGCAACCCTGAAGAAATTTGCCAAATACCTACTATGTGACACTTACAATGTGCTGTGCATTGGGACCTTGGGATGCAGGTGATGTGATGCATAAAAGCTTATAAAATAACTAGAGGTCCAGTGCACAGAATTCATGCACAGATAGGGTCCCTGGGCCTGGCTGGCAATCAGGGCCCATCGGGGCCTTCTGGCTGCCTGCCAGGGCCTTCCTTCCTGGCTGCCGGTTCCTGGCTGGGGCCTTCCTTCATACCACGCCAGCCTCTGGTGGTCAATGCATGTCATAACAAGCGATCGAATTCCTGGTCTCCCAGTCGAACTCCCGAGGGGACACTTTGCATATTAGCCTTTTCTATATAGAGATAGAAGGAGCATATAAAATAAGTCATATTTAGGATGTCAATAAGACCTATTTAAAAAATACAAGTGAAGGCTTTAAAAAAAAAACATAAAGGAAAGTAAAATCCATTTAAGCTGAGCAATTAGAAAGGCTTCATAGGAGCCCAGCCGCTGTGGCTCATCGGTTGAGCATCAACCTATGAACCATGGGGTCACAGTTCGATTACCGGTCAGGCCACATGCCAGAGTTGCAGCTTTAATGATTCTCTCTCATCATTGATGTTTCTATCTCCCTCTCCCTTCCACTCTGAAATCAATAAAATATATTTTTGAAAAGAAAAAGAAAGGCTTAGTAGGAGAAGCAATATGTGGACCTCAACTTACCAGTTCTTCTGACTACTCTGTGAGATCTTTGGAAGAGAGGGTAATTGTTCTCATCTTTGAATCCACAATAGCTAGCTTGCAGAGTTGTAACAAATTGAAATATAACGAGATGGGGGAAGCAGTATGGGCAATGATACAAGGGATAGAAAGTAGCAGGGCCCATGTACCTAGAGGTCCCCGATTCAATTCCCAGTCAGGGCACATGCCCAGGTTGTGGGGTTGATCCCTAGCAGGGGCCATGCAGGAAGCAGCCAATCAATGCTGATGCATCGATGTTTCTATATCTCTCTCCCTCCCCACTCCCCTCTTTAAAGTAAATAAAAACTTTCTTTTTTAAGTATAAGGAACGTTCCAGAAAATGGTACCTTTCGTGGGTGAGAGAGGGGAATGGAAGACATGCAGAAAGTAGTTGGTGGCCAGATGTTGGAAAACTTTAATGTGATGCCAAGAAGTCAGGATTATATCATGTAAGAAAAGGGAATGACGATGAAGTTGTGCCTTAATTGAACTCTTGCAAAAGTATTTAAGATGGTTTAGACAGCGGTTGACACTGGAGAAGAGAGGCTCTTAGACACACAATCTTTGGGCAGAAAAGGGGGAAGTAAGTTCTGAACTGGGCAACAGCTACAGACATGGAAAAGCACCTCGGAGAGAAAAGGCACCACTGACGTGGAACTCCCCCAAACTTGGCAGGTGTGGGGAGAGGAGACTTGAGGAAAATACAAAAGTTTCCAGGTTTGTTGATTATGAGAACACAGGAAATGATGAATCTATTAGGAAAAGTCTGAGCACTTAAGCTGAAATCTCAGCATGCATCGGAAAATGTGGGAATGGGATCCAGGCTCCAGATCCCAGTCACCTGCCCAGCTGAACCCTGACGCTGGGCGAGATCACAGAAGGAGGAAGCGATTACTGGTTGTTATCAAATATGAGGGACTGTTTTTGACTCAGCTCTAGAGGAAATGGTATAAGTATGAGTGTTTCTTCTTTCCGATAACAAATCAGATTTCACTTCCCCCCTGACCACCAGGGAGCTCACATGTGTTCAGCTTCACACATGACAATCCTCATGTGTGGAAATTTTTTATTCTCCATTAGTGACTTCTTTTTCTTGGCTCTGCCTCTGCACTTCTCTTTTACTTCATTGTTTCATGTTACGTGTCCGATACCTCCAAAATCATTTGTTAAAAAATAAATGAATAAGTAAATACGGTTTGTAGAAAATCACCTCAAATCCTTTGTGGGAAAGCAGGTTGTAAATAAATTCAAATTTTAAAAAATGGCTTCATTTGCAGGGACGATAGCTAACTTCTTATGAATTACAGGAATGTTTCTCTCAAACTAACAAAACCTCCTAGATTTTAAATGTCTGTGTATTAAAAGGCAAATTAAAGATGTTTAACTTAATTATAAAACAACTTAGCCTCACAAAAAGATTCTCTCTAAATTAGAACCTTAAACTACATGATAAGAAAAAAAATTTTCAAGCAAGAATTATAAGCTTTTGGCAAGCAAAATATGAAAATTAAAGCATCTCTAAGATAATAATAATAATACAAAGCCTTAAGAAAACATGATTTATAAATATACCATTTATATTCCATTTTTTAGAGAAGCTACTGAATAAAACAGGCCACGCAATGACAATTCAACAATAAATGTTATATCCTATTCCAAAGAGAGGTGCTTGCTGTATATATATACATTCTGTATACAAATTATGATCTCTTTGTGCTTTTCTCGGTTACAGCCTAATAGGGAAGCCCCTTTTCCAAGCTCAGGGCCTCCACTCAACACTATGCTTCCAAAGTCCCGTCTGTCCTATAGACAACTGGGAGTCTGTCCTCTACTCTGGCAAGCCTTATCATGAGCTGTTTGCTCCTTTTAACCAGTGACCAGGTCTTGTCCTCACTGCCACAGCCCCTTCATGCTGGGACACGAGGAGACCTTACTGGAGAATAGGCAGGGTAGATCCGAATAGGCATACTTTCCTTCCATATCTAATGTTTTCTCCTATTCACCCACCCACCGGTCCCAACCAGGAAACCTACACGTTGTTCTGAAGAAATACTACCTTTTAGAAAAACAGTATCCAGTTACAGGTCTTCATAATTTGTCTTTAATATTATGCCAACGAAGGTGTCCTGGTGACCCTTGCAACGGAGATGATCTCTTAGGCATGTTTTGCTACATATAATACTTGGCTTAAGCACTATTTAGCAAACGATCACTTACTGAGGAGTCAATGTACTAGACATTTAAAAGCCACTTTTTAGGCTTTGTAAAAGGAATTGTATATTATCTCCATTCTGCAAATGAGGAAACAAACTCAGAAAGCCACATACGTTCAAAGGCTCTTGGCTTTTTGTGCACACACTACCTCTGGGTAATTCTGTGTTCAAAGAGCTAAGAGTGCAACGCAGCTCGGAGCATCTCCAGTCTTTCAACATACATCAGTGAATCGCTTCTACCTGTGGGCTCAGCTTCCAAGAAGAGACGAGAGCTGTGTCTTGAAATGTAAGTACAGTTAGGCAGACAAAGGAGAACCGAAGAGCCTTGCAGGTAGAGGAGAGCACGTGTCAAGTCCTGGGGACATGAAAGGGCTTAATACATGCTGACCTGAGTAGTTCAGCTGGACTAAACGCCACGGTGCATGGTGAGGGTGGGGGAGAAGGCGGGCAGATGGCGGACGGTGAAGAAAACAGCACGTCATGCGAAGAAGCTGGCTTACAGGGACGTCAGCAGCAGAGTGGCTTATTTTACAAAGTGCACGTAACTGTTTTTGACTCACCAAAAGGGCAATTTCATATCCATTTGGAATATATTTCTCTACTGAGCTCACGCTCCCATTTCCTCAGATATTTGCCACTCACCTTTTCCTCTTACTTTTTGTTCCTCCCTCTCCATCACCTATTCAGATTGGAACTCCCCTATTATCTCCTCCCCTCTCCCCCTCCACCCCTCAACAACTCTCTGTGCCTCTCATGTCTGTACCAGCTGCCTGGCCCTTCTGTGACAATGAGGGAGGTGTTCATCTCCTGTAAGAGGTCCTCCACCCGCTGACCTCTGGATCTCATCCCATTGCATGTGTCCGCGTCTATCCTGCCTCACTCCTGTAACATCTCCCGGATCATTCCCACTAGCAAACAAAAGTGCTCTAATATCTCATGAAAAAAAATACCCACCCTTGGCCCTAGATCCTCTTCCAACTTCTTTTCAGAAGAGCTGTCTGCACACTGTCCCCACTTACTTCCCATTCCTTCTCGACTCCCGCCAGGAAGGCTTCCAGTTGAAGCTCCTACCCCTCCAATAAACCTGCTCTTTTCTCTCAGTTCTAACCAGCCTCTTAAAAGCTTCCAATTACTAAATCAATTATGTTTTTAAGTTTAAAGTAATTAAGCCCTAGCCAGTGTGGCTCAGTTGGTTGGAGCGTCATCCTGTGTGCCAAAGGGTGGTGTGTTCAGGTCCTGGTTGGGGCATTATAGGAAGCAACCAATCGATGTTTCTCTCTCTCTCTCTCTCTCTCTCTCTCTCTCTCTCTCTCTCTCTCTCTCTCTCTCCCCTCCCCCCCCGGACCTCTCTCTAAAAATAAATAAAAATATTTTAATCAATTAATGGATTACTAAAACTTTGTGTTTTATAAAATAAAATAAAATACTTAAAATGACATAAAATTGGTGAAAATTCCATTTCCAGGATCATTAGCCACAGTAGCCACATGGGGTTGTGACTAGTGTCTTAAACAGCACTGACTTACCATGATATTTTTTATATGTAAATCACATTATGCCACTCCCCTGATTAAAATCCTTCCCTCAGCTCCTTACTGTTGTGCTCTGAACAAAATTTAAACTATTTTTAATAGCCACCCAAATATATGTTTAGAGAGAGAAAAGGAGAAGGAGAGAGAAACATCAATTGGTTGCCTCTCATACACACCCAACCTTCTGGTATACGGGAGGACACTCCAACCACGGGCCAGGGCTAAACTGTTTTTGACAAAACCTACCTAAACTCCTTTTGGCTAACCTCCTTTGTCATACTTTTTCCTTCTCCCCATGGGCTCCAGGGACACAGACGTACCTTAAGTTCCTCCATACCCAGCTGTTTGACACCCCAGAGCCTCAGTGTCTACTGTTACTGGAATGCTTTACCTTACTCTTCCTGTGGCTCATCCCTTGTCCTTTGGCTGATCGGAGACGGGCTTCCATCACCATGTCCTGACCATTTCTGTAACAGCATCCATACTGACTTGCGCATTTATTATTTATTATTTATTATTGGTCTTTTCACTGGACTGCAAGCTCCACGCTGACAGGGAGTGTGCCTGCTCACTTATTAATGTCCTTTTGCTGCTCAAGACAGTGTCTGGCACACACTGAGTCTCCAATAAACAGCATCATATGCTGCAGATAAACCAGGTATGACAAACGCTGAAACCTCACCATTGTAATTGTTGAGTCATTCATTCAAGATTTATTCAGGAGGTCCCAGGGGCTATGAGTGAAAATAAACAAACAGACTCTGCCCTCAAGAAGCTCACAATTTAATGGTAGAAGCTGATCATTTCATACACTGCAGTAAGTATACTATTCAAGAACTGCTCAGAGTTATGAGTGCCCAGAAGAGGAACAGGAACCTAGGAAAGGTGAGAGAGTGGAAGGTGGCTGAGGCTTGCAGGAGGCGAAGAGACCCGACTTAAAGATGATAGGAGTTAACCTGGTGAAGGATCATAATATTATTCCTATAAAGGGATCTACGTGAAAAGGCAAAGAGACATAAAAGAGTGTGGTGAATGTGTGCAGGGTATAAAACACAGTTGAATAAGAGAATAACAGATAAGCTAAGAAGGCTAGGTCACATAGGACCTTCCTGCCACGCCAAGAAGGTTAGATTCTATGCTGTTGGCATCAGGAAAAGTTTTCACCGAGAGAGTGACATCATTTTAATTCCATATCACTCATACTGTGGCTGTGTGGAAGGTAGCCTGGAGGGTTACAGATGGGGAAAACATTAAGCCGATAGCTATAGTCCAGAAGATGAATGATGACATCTTGAACTCACTCGGTGGTTACAGGAATTCAGCACGAATGATCAATTTCAGAAATACTTAGGAAGTAAACTAAGCTGTTCGGAGATCATCGGTGACCTTGGCAAGGGTGCCTTCAGTGTGTTGGTGGGGAAGGAAAACATTTCCACAGCTGCAGAAATAACAGGAATTGTGGAAGTGGTGATTGGCAGTTTCCAAATCTGGCTACTTATCAGAAGCACCAGGGGAGCTTTTGAAAAACTATGGCTAAACTCCAGGGCCACTGAGTCGGTCTCCATAAGCAGAGCCCAGGAACCCTTATTTTGACAAGTTCCTTAGGTAGATCTTACACAAATATCCACATATTTGCTTTGGAGGAAGAGCTCAAAAATGAAGGCATGCCCTAACCGGTTTGGCTCGGAGGATAGAGCAATGGCCTGCAGACTGAAGGGTCCCAGGTTCGATTCCAGTCAAGGGCATGTACCTTGGTTGTGGGCACATCCCCAGTAGGGGGTGTGCAGGAGGCAGCTGGTCGATGTTTCTCTCTCATCGATGTTTCTAACTCTCTATCCCTCTCTCTTTCTCTCTGTAAAAAATCAATAAAATATGTTTTTAAAAAATGAAAGCACATGGGCTAGGAGCATTAGCTTACCAAACACAGATACATTTTATCTCTGAAGTTTGAAAAATAAATCTCTTACTAAAAGCGAGGATCTTCACTTCCAGTACAAACCCATCTAAGGCAACAATTTAATTAGTAAAAACTCAGTAACAATTAAATACCTAAAACAGGATTGTGCAAGAGACTGTGGGGAACACCAATAAAGAATTTGCAGTCTGCCTTCGGGGCCCAAAACGAATTTAAATCAGTCAGAAATTCTGCAGTGCCAAATGGTGTGGAACCAACCCTAAGTCATCAGGGGTCAGGGAAGGCTGCCCTCTGTGACCACTGTGCCTCTGGCCCTGTCTCAAAGTATCGAATTCTTATTCTTGAAAGTTCATTTCAAATCCTACCTCCTTCAGGAATTCTTCCCTCTCTATAGAGGGATGTGCTCTTTTCTCTTGATTGTCCAAAACTCTCTGTACTCCTAAAGGCACCTATAAGGTTCTAGACACAATCTCCAACTTGTGTGTTGGAAGGGGATTCCTCACACATCCAAGCAATTTTCAGATACCCACTGGGTGTCCTCCAATTCATAATAATAAGTAAACCATCAGTTCTGATGCTACCTGGGGTTCGTATGAGATTCCACAGGTTAAGGGCTCAATCCCACGAGACTGCCCCCCAGACACACACACATTTCAGACTCCATTCCCAAGCCCAGGTTGTTACCAGTGCGCCTGAACGACAGGCTGTAGATTGAAGGTTCCAATGACCCCCTCCTTGTGTCCCACTAATTTGTTGTGGTTCACAGAATTCAGAGAAATATTCGACTTACTAGGTTTCAGGTTTATCCTAAAAGAGATAACTCAGAAACAGCCAGATGGAAGAGATGCGCAAGGCAAGGTTTGGGGAAGGGACACCGAGTTTCCATGCCCTCTTCAGGTGCATCACTGTCCCCATATCTCCAAGTTCACCAGCTCTTGGAGTTCTGTACTTTTGGGCTTTTAAGGAGGCTTCCTTGTGAGGCATTATTGATTAAATCACTGGCCTTTGATAATTGGGATCGATCTCAGCACCTTTCCCCTCCCCCAAGATGGAGGGGTTGAGGGGAGGGGCCTGAAAGCTCCAGCCCTCTAATCACATGGTTAGTTACTCTGGTGATCCAGCCCCATCCTTAGTAGACCCAGGGACATCCAAAACTCACCTCCTTAATATAACAAAAGACACCTTTATGCTATCAACACTAAGGAAAGTCCAAGGGTTTGAGGAGCTGTGAACAGGAACCTGGGATGGAGACCAAATATATGTTTCTTATAAATCACAATATTGCAGCCATCAATTATTGAATGTATATTATGGGCTATATGCTTTCCATCATTTTACTGAGAACTCACAGGCACATAAAAAACTAGGTCTCTGTTATTATCTCCATATGCAGATGAGAAAATTAAGTCCCAGTGAGATTCAATGCCTCGCTACCAGCAAGAGTTGAGATGGGCCTGAAACACTAGTCAGCAAAGCTTGCATTTAACACCAGGGTATGATGACTCCTTTTCAAATATTGGCCTTTTCAGAATCTAATAAAACAAATATCTTCAGTAAGATTAGTCACCCATCAATTACTTATATAAATGGATTAGTCTTTTCAATTCCAAGTTACTTAAATGATAGACAATGAGGCCCTTCAGAATCCCTACCCACTCCTAAAAGTATGTATGTGTTATTCACGGTATATCATGACCTTGAAGTAATGGGAAATGAAAATGAGACACTGTCACAGGGAGCACTGAGGCACTCACTGTAAACTAAAAATACAGTACTTTCAGCAGCAAATGTTAGGGAAAAACAAGACCAAAAGCAATCCTATATCATCCATATAATTCATGAATTAAATATATCATCCTTTGCCTCAATAACTAGGCTTGCCTTTGTTATCAATTTTTTTACATTAAGGATTGAACACAATATAATGCTTGTTGAAATTAATTATTTAAAAATATTATTTTTGGTTAACCCTCACCCAAGGATTTCTCCCATTGATTTTTGGAGAAAATGGAAGAGAGAGAGGGGGGGATCATGCTTTTCAAAAAATTGGTCCACTTTGTCTAGTTGTCAGATCTGTGCTTGTACAGTTGCTCGTGGCATTCCTTTATCATGCTTTTGATGTCTGAAGTTTCTCTAGTTATATTCCTGATGTATGTCATCTGTGTCTTCTCTCTTTTTTTCTTGGTCAGTCTTGCTGGAAATTTGTCAATTTTGTTGATCTCAAAGACTCAGCTCTTTGTTTCAGTGGTTTTCTGTATTTTTTTCCATTTTATTAATATTTATTGCCCTACCTGGTTTGGCTCAGTGGATGGAGCATCAGCCTACAGACTGAAGGGTACTGGGTTCGATTCCAATCAAGAGCACATGCCCAGGTTGCAGGCTTAATCCCCAGTAGGGGCCGTGCAGGAGGCAGCCAATCAATGATTCTCTCTAATCATTGATGTTTCTATCTCTCTCTCCCTCCCTCTCCCTTCCTCTCTGAAATCACTAAAAATAAAAATAAATTTTTTAAATAAATAAATAAAATAAAATTTCTATATTGATGGGCCTTACTCTAAGAATACAAGCACAAAAAAGTAAAAACATGAAACAGAGTAAAAATTTGCTACCCAAATATATATTTTACCAAAAGTTCACCCATTTCTTTAAATAGTAACCTTTCCATTTATATAATTTATTTCTATACAACTTTTCAGAAACTTTCCTTGGTTTAAGCAAGGCCTATCAGTTACCATCCCATGCACATCTTTCTAGAGATGCCCATGTGGTAGGAAGATATTAACATCCACTCTTTCATTTAATCTTTTCCTGGAGCCATCTGTTCCCTGAAATTTACTCTAGAGTATATTATCTCATCCTAATGAACTGGTCTAAGCCTGAGAAAAACCCTGCTCCCTGTCTCCTTTCACTGTGGCACATGGGGAAAAATAAAATGTCACTGCTGGTCTGCTATCCAGAAAAGTAATAGAGGGGAATTGTCAAGGGGAGGAAAGGTTGGTCCCATGGAAGTGAACGGGGAAAAGGAGGAGGCCAAGTTGAGGGTGAGAGGGAGGCACCTTAAAACAATAAGAGGATGGAGAGGAGAAGATGAACGGACCCAGGGCTCCCAGTTCTGAACACCAAGTTCCAAACTCAGCTCCTGATTCTGTTCTTGACCTTGGGCAAATCTCTTGGTTCTCTGTATCCTAATGTAGCTCCAGGAAGTTAGCAAAAATTATGCCAGAAGAATGTGTCTTACAGAACCTAGTGAAATGCCAGTCCTTACTACTGATAAAAGAAAAGCCAAGCTACCTGTAACAACAATAAAATAAAAAAAATCACCAACGTGGTATTAATAAACCCTCTAATTTGTTGGAATCATGATTAACTCAAGAAATGCAAATCATTTAAGGCCAATCCTCCGCCTTTACCTTTCCCTCTTTCTAAACAACACATTCCATCTCAGATTTGACTTTTGAACATTTTCCCTGGCATTTTGTCTTCAGTTACTACACTACTTTAAATAAATGCCTTATTCTTTTTTTTTAATCCTCTCCCAAGGATATTTTTCCATTGATTTTTAGAGAGAGTGGACGAGAGAAGGAAAGCCAGAGAGAAATATCGATGTGAGAGAAACACATTGATTGGTTGCCTCCTGCAAGCACCTGACCAGGGCAGAGGAGTCTGCAATCGAGGTACGTGCCCTTGACCAGAATTGAACCCGGAACCATTCAGTCTGAAGGCTTACACTCTAGCCACTGAGTCAAACTGGCTCGGGCTAAATGCCTTATTCTTTAAAAAGGAAGTAGAATTTCATTACTCTCACTTATAAATGACTAG
>NW_006293313.1:1075350-1082925 GCF_000327345.1 Myotis davidii | reverse complement strand
TTCTCTAAAGTCAATAACTTTTTTTAAAATTTTCAATCCTCACACAATAATATTTTTATTGATTTTTAGAGAGAGAGAGGGAGAGAGAGAGAAACATCAATGTGAAAAACTCACAGGTTGGCTGCCTCCCATACATGCCCTGACCAGGTTTGGGATTGAACTTGTTACCCAGGTATGTGCCCTTGATCAGGAATTGAACAAGAGACTTGTGGTATGAAGGCTGGCGGGCTAACCACTGAGATATACCAGCCAGGGCTTAATTGTTAAAATTTCTAGCCCTAGCTGGTTTTGCTCAGTGGATAGAACATCAGCCTGTGGACTGAAGGGTCTCGGGTTCGATTCTGGTCAAGGGCACATGTGTGGAATGCGGGCTCGATCCCAGTAGGGGCCGTGCAGGAGGCAGCCAATCAATGATTCTCTCTAATCATTGATGTTTCTATCTCTCTCTCCCTCCCTCTCCCTTCCTCTCTGAAATCAATAAAAACATATTTAATATAAAATAAAATCATTATACTTTCAGAATGTGAAGAGTGGGGCTGCCTCAGTGGTGTAACTCTCAGCCTTTTTTTGCAGGTGGCCTGCAGATGTGTTCCTGACAATATGGGAATAAATTGAGCATGCCGATGACATAATGTCAAGTTGCATTGCTGCCTCAACTTTGACCAACCCAGCAGACCTATTCAGTGCTGCAGATTCTTAGAAGTTATATATATATATATATGCTTTGATGGTGAGCTCCCTGAGGTGTGACGAGTCCCAGAGTCCCAGCCAGGCAGCTCGGCTGTCTGTCAAAAGATGTGACGGAGGGCAGCTGGGCGGAGTGGCATTGCCCCTCCACCTCCACTGACCCGCTCAAGGCTGGAGCTCCTTTCATGCCTGGAGGGTCAGCACCACCCTTCCCTCCCTTTAACCAGGAGCTTCTTTCATTGCTGTTGTTGGTCCTCACCTGAGGCCTTTCCCCATTCATTTTTAGAGAGAGTGGGAGGGAGGGAGGGGAGAGAGAGAGAAAAAAAATTGATGTGAGAGAAACACATTGATTGGTTGCCTCCTGCAAGCACCTGACCAGGGCAGAGGAGTCTGCAATCGAGGTACGTGCCCTTGACCAGAATTGAACCCGGAACCATTCAGTCTGAAGGCTTACACTCTAGCCACTGAGTCAAACTGGCTCGGGCTAAATGCCTTATTCTTTAAAAAGAAAGTAGAATTTCATTACTCTCACTTATTAATGCCTTGAGGTCCTTACAGAGCAGTTGGTCCGATGCATCTCACTCTCAATTAGCCTCTACTACATCTAGTTAGAGTTTTAATCTCTCCAACCTCTTTTCTTTCCTGCTCCTCTTCTCCTGGGTCCTCTCCAACACACAGTATCTCTTTGTGATAAAGAGACGGTCTAAATTCAATGCCTTGTTGTCAAGTCAGACACTGAGACACAGATCACCACCTCCCTGCTTTGACATTGATACTTCAGTACATGCAGCCTTGAGCGAGAATGATACTGGCTGCCAAACGACATTGGAAACTCGTATATTGTCTACTTTCCACTCATATCCCAACTCCGTTTCCGAACTGTAATTTTTCTGGTTTGTTTTCTTTTTCTGTAAAAATAATATGACAGAGTTTAAATTATTTTGTCCCAACTAGTTTGCATTATACCCAACTGCCTTCATTTTATAAACTCATTTGACAATTGCGGTCTTATTACCTTAGGCTGTCAGTTTATTAGTTTACTTCCATGTGTGTGTGTGTGTGTGTGTGTGTGTGTGAGTATGTTTGTCTGTGTGTAATCTCATGTGCAATTAGAGAACACTTATCTCTTGAATTTTTAAATACTCTCACATTGGGAGGGAGAGGGAGAGAGAGAACAACATCAATTTGTTGTTCCACTTATTTATGCATCTGTTGTTTGCTTCTTGTATGTGCCCTCATTTGGGATCAAACCCGCAACCTTAGTGTATCAGGACAACACTGTAACCAACTGAGCTACCCAGCCAGGGCCTATATTCTTATCCAGTATACTTAGAACTCAATAAATGTATGGTCATTTACTTTCCTTCCATTGTTTCTCAACAGTACCAATAGGAGTCATGTCCAAGGCTAAATCCCCAGCTTGTCCATTTACTAGCCATGATCCTTCCCAAATTACTTGTCTCTCCAACCAGAAGTTTCCTGCCCTGGTGACAGGTATGTGAAAACAGGTAAGGTAAGGAAGGCATGGAAAGTGTGGAACAGTGTCCATGCCTGCCACCCAGTAAGTGAAGTAAACACATTCACGTCTAAATTCATCCAATGGTGTCCAAATACTGACCCCCTTCTTCCTTCCACTTTATAGAAATGTGTTTAGTATAACATAATGCATTCAATTTATGTTCCAATTAATGCTGAGAGCGTGAGAAATTGCAAAGCAGACTTAGAGCTAGGCATTCTATACAGTACACTAACTTGGAGCTCTCTTGACTTGGCTCTGGTGAGAGAGGGAAAAAAACCATCTATTTCTTTTAGTCGTTTGTAGTCCTCTCTTAAAATTAAATAAAACATAATAATAAGTAAACCATCATAATTTAACTCCACTTGTTAACCCTAGCAAAAGGCACTACCTACAAAAAAAACCCTAATATCTTAAATGTGTGTTCCATTGGTGGAGAACCCAATAGCCTACCTTCAGCATAGCTAACTATTAGGTTTCCATTCCTCCAGAGTTCTGAATGACTGCCTGCCCAACTTCATTCTTAAAGAAGTTAATCAAGTCCGTTTTTTTTAAAAAAATATCTGTTTATCATAAGTAAATTCTAAAACAGAGATATCCTATCCAGGGAAGTTCATCTAATTGTATTGCTTCTTGGATATTAATTTTAAAAATTAAGTTGATTGTGGTACTTAAATCCAACTATAAATTTGTGATGCCTAGAAGTACATTATGTGATGTTAATTCAACAAAAATATCTTTGTAATTTCAGGCTTTAGCAATTTGTTGTTGGATTTTAAAGTTCATATTTCTGATACTTTATTTAAATAGACTCTTGGGAACCATGAAGTCTGATTTTCAACAATTATCACATTTTAATTGATAGTACCCATTTATCTAATAACTTTAATACTTAGAAGCCATTTGTTGAGAAATATTCACTGATTCAAATGGTTTGATATTTTAAAAAATCTTTTCCCTCAATACAAACCTATTTCTGAATTAAGAAGTTTTACTGATATCAATGCTGCGTACCTAATCTTGTTTGCAATTAGAGAACTCTCATCTCTTCAATTTTTAAATACTCTCTTGAAATCAAAGGATTTAAGAACAGATTAGTATCTATATAAGTTATATAACTGACATTTGGATTTTTAAAAAACTATCTGGTCATGTCCATTCAACAACAGCATCAAATGGCTCACTTTTAAAGTTCTCCCACAAAACAACCTAATTTGATAATCAACAAATCCATCTTTAGAAACCTCACAATTAAATAAATATACATTATTTGACATTTCCACATTGAAATGAACTCCCCGCAACTAGTAATTTTAAAAAATCTTTTATTTGGTCCCCAGTAATCACAAAACCTATTCTTTTTGTGCAAAATTGAAAGTCTATTTACCAGTCAGGCTGAAGTAAAATAATGTAGACTCCTCTGTCTAGATAATTAGCATTGAAGAAATAATGTTCTAACAAGTATATCATTAAAAAAACATTTGCACATTAGCACCTAGTACAGTTTTCACTTAACATCTCTATAAACAAGTTACATGTACTCTAAACACACAGTTAAATAAACAACCCAATTACGTTCTAGAGCTCCCTTCAAAGACGTCTAATATAGTAAAGAAATATGTTTTAACGAACATTGCTTTCACCTAAGGAGTTGCTTCCAGTCCACTGTGAAATGAGTCATGGTAGACATACATAAATAAATATCAATAAAATATATATATATATAAATAAAAGTATTAATGTAGCAGCTTCTTATTTATTTAGGTGGTGCTTTTAAGTGTGATCAAAAATAAGTTAAAAGTATTTATCAGAGGCATTTGAGAGTCTCAATGTGGCAGGGCAAGGTGGCACCCAGATTTCAGAAAATATGTACAGATTCCAGACACCTGAGGTTGAATCCTAGCACCATTGTTTTTATGTTAAATTAGCCTTTACCGAGTTACTCAAACTCTCCAAATCCCAATTTCCTCTTCTGTAAAATGGGACTTACAAGAGTATCTTCCTCTTTGGGGTTTTATGAGGATTAAATAAGATTATCCTTGTAAAAACACCTAGCACAAGATGCTTACATAGCAAACAATAAATGTCAACCATCATCATCATCATCTCACTGTGCTGTAAAAAGAAAAAACTGGGATGTAAAGATAGTTGAATAAATTCAATTCTTCTGTACACAAACCAGATCAATGGGCAGAGCCCAAGCCAGTAAGTGAACCCCCATATTCAGATGGAGTCGCAATTCCTATTCATAAGCTGTCTCTCACTGCCAGCATATATCTTATCTGAACAACCAAAAGAACAATCTGGTTACTCATACTATATCACATTAATATGTAAATGCATCACTTCAGCAAGAAAAATCACAAACAAGTAGTTCATTCATGCCTCATTTTAGTCATGACAATCTCAAACTTGTCACCCCAAAATTAAATTTTACAGCTACAGTTAAATGAAGTAAACACATTCACATCCAAATTCATTCAATGGTGTCAAAACAGATCAACATAAACAAACAATCTGAGAGGAGAAGATAGGATTAGTCCACTAAGCATGGATTGTCAAATACTGAGGAGAAAATGCTTCATTATTTGAAAAGCATAACTGATATACAAACACTATTGATTTACACAAACAATGGCCCCTTGTTTTATGACTACATTCAATAACTGCACATAGTCTTAAAATGAAAACTGCACAGAGGTCAGTCTTAAAAAACACGTGAGAGAGAAAAGTTCCATCCTCAAAGGAAAGGACCTTATCTTTTGTGCATAATTTCTGGATAATAAAAAGATAAAAGGTTATAGTAGAATACAAGTAGTTTTTTCTGCCTATGATGAATTTCTTAAAAGAGAGAACTCCTTTTCCCCTAAAGTTGGTTTATAATTAGAAATTAGATTCCTCAATAATTCAATGACTGAAACCTTTACTAAAACCAAATGACCTTTTTAATTAAATGTTCTCCTATTATATAGGCTCCGCTAGGCAGGTATCATCTCTACAGATAATAAACCCTTTTATATGTATTAAATGAGCTTTTCCCTCTATGTCCATCCTTTTCTTTTATTTGACATTCTAACAGTAATTAATTACTGGTAAAACTTTAAAAGTATAAGAAATTACTAATGTATTCCAATAAATGCTCTGATTTGTATAATATTTATAATGTCCCTATTTTCATTCTATCATGAAAGTGTTCAAACTAAAATATTTTACTCTTCCATATCTCTTTTTAAAAATTCTCATTTCAAAAGAATATAGCTAGTGAGGGGAAATCTGTACAATTTTATTACAGCATTAAGACGTGTGTTAGGATTTGAAAACCTAAAGTATAGCATGAATATGTGCATAAAATGGACATTAGATTTAAAAGCTCTTGCCACAAACAATGTATTGCTTAGTTATAATTGTGGCTCATCCAAGTAAATGTATGAAAGATGCATAAAAATATGGTGACTGCATTTGAATTACTTACAATTTTAACCTTTAAGTGTCTGTCTAAAAACCAAAAGTAGTTAAATTACTATTAAGACATCATGTCAAATGCTCTGGAGTATGTAAACCCCAAAATACATTGTCATCAAACCTCACTTTCCCTAAGCGTACCTACCACTTTCTATTTAGTGAATTTCATTAGCAATAAATCAAAGAAAGTAAAGACCCTTAAGTATGTGACTGTTACATGTATGTGTGAAATACATATTCCTCCAACACTTAGTCCTGACTATGATGACGTAGGCAAAATGCTTTACCATCATTCAAAATAAATGATAAAACCAAGGCAAAGTGATTAAGTGACATATTAAAAAATACCAGCCAATTGTTGGCAATTTTAGTTTTTTATTAGGCTTCTTGGCTTTCTAGTTTGGATGAGGAAGGTGCAAAATAAAGTACCATTTGATAGAGCCTCATTTGAGAGAATAGAAAATGACGTTATGGATACTGATATTCCCAAAGGAGGTGTGGGAATATCTAAATCTTACACATCACCAAACACTCACAACAACAAAAAGGAACAGGAACAGGACAGTTCTGAATCCCAAATCACTAACCTGACAAATCAAAAGAGTAAAGTACAATTTCTGGAAACTGCCCCCTCCGGCCCACTCTCTCGGCTGTTTCCACCTGGAAACAGATTTCAGCTTTCATTATGCTTTCGAAATGGGCTTTTCTTAGCAAATGTCTGCACTCCTCAGGCAAGGCCCCTTAAAGTAACCTAATCCCGCCTGAATTGCTCGGTGGAAGAAATGCTGATTCCCAATTCAAAATAAATCCCTTAGCTTTTTCTGTATGAAGAGTCACGAAAAAAACTCCTCGCTATAATTGAGATGCAGCCTGTTATCTTGAAGATTCGCAGGCCCAATCTCAGCTTAGGGAAGGGAAGTGATGCTGGGGGAGGGGGTGCAGAGAGAGGGTGAAAAAGATGCTGGTCCGTTCCGAGATGGTGCAGGAATGACAAGGCACCTGGACAACCCAGGTCCACATCCCCCTGTCCCCCGTCCCTCCACCACCACCACCACCCCGGCTCAGAGTCTGCGCCTCGGTTTCTCTGGCATAGGCCTGGAGCTGTGAATTAGGTGCTCAGGCGAACACACCACCTTTTATTCTTGACTCCCTGGGAGGAGAATGGTGGGGAAGTGTCGCTGGATGAAGCTACACCACAACAAACGAGGTCTTTCTCCTCGCACCCCGCCTCCCCTGCCAGGGGCAGGCGACGACTGTCTCGAACAGTAGACACAGCTCAGAGGAGCAGGGCGGGTAGCGGGGCATCTCCACGCGGAGGCGGGGAGGAAGGGGATGAACCCCACAGCCCTGCGAGCCCCTCCAGGAGGCTGGTGGGAAAGGAGGAGATGTGGAGCCGGGAACCGGGGAGCAGGGGGACTGGCTGCCCAGGGCTGGCGTGCGCTGCCGGGGGAAGTCCATCCTGGGGCGGGCCCCCACCCCCCACCTCCCACCCCGCCCCAGGCGGAGGACGCGGAGGAAATGGCTTTGTATCGCAGGATGAAAGGCAGACAGGAGGGCCACCAGGCGTGGGGGGCGGGGGGCCCTACCGCAGCCGGACGACCCCGCCCGTGCCCCGGCACCACTGTCCCCCTCCATTCCGCCGCAGCCGCACCCCCTCAGGCTCCAAGGGCCAGAGCAGGTAGCCACCTCTGCACCCTGCACTCACCTGCCCACGAAGCAAATAATTTTCAGTACTTTTGAAGGCGTCATGGAGACAGTTCACCAGAGGGATCAGCTCCTCCATCTCCCGGTTCCCCATCCTGCCTGCGCCGCCGCCGCCCGCCCGTGGGTCTCTGCTGGTCTCGGCTTCCTGGCCAGGAGCCGGGCCGCGCGGGGTTCCGTCAACCGTTCAGTGAGAGCCTGGGCCAGCG
>NW_006293313.1:1069128-1075314 GCF_000327345.1 Myotis davidii | reverse complement strand
GCCCGCAGCGCGCCTGCGCAGCCGGGAGGGGGCGTGGCCTGGCTCCCAGACCGCCCCGCCCGGTGGCAGCCCCGCCCCAGGGTTCCCAGACCGGGAGCACCACTGCCTCCCAGCTGTGGCCAGATGCCTCCGCCTCCACCTCCGCCTCCCGCTGCCGGGGCTCAGAAGCGGAGTTACAGCCCTGGGTCAGCACCCAATCAGCAGCAGCCGGCGACACTGCTCCCTCTCCGCACCTACACAGCCGAAGTCCAGGGGCAGGATCTGCCACCGCTAACAACCCGGTACTGTCACCACCACCAGTAGCAGCAGTCATCAGTGCCCCACCTCCAGAGGACAGTCCCCCAAAGGATGTCTCATGTCCTCACGCTCTGCTCCACAACCCGAATCTTCCCGGGGAGGTGGCCTGTTTGAATCTAAATCCTCCTATCTGACGTCCATTTCAGGCCCTGCGTTGTCTGACTTCACCTAATTATTCAACTTTCATGACTCCATCCGCCCCGCCCACCCAAGCTGAACTGGAGTCTGTAGTGCTTACCCCTCACCTCTCTCCCTCTCCAATCTACCAAGCTCATGCTGTCCTTGGCTACTCGCCACACCATTTCTCCTCCCAGTCTACCCGCTTCGATAGGGTCCATCAATAACCATTACCATGTACTCTGCACCCATTCAGTTAAATTAAGCAAATCGAGAAGACTTGCCTTTGGGTCCTGTGTCTGATGATGGAGACACAAAGATAAATGGACATGTTTTTCTTAGTCTCCTTAGAAAAGTCCTCTTTCCTCTTTTCAAACATCCATAATTGTCAGGATTTCATGCATGGGCCTTGCCATATCCCATGCTTTCTTTCTGCCTTTCCCAGTCATGCCAGAGGGAGATGTGACTAAAGAAGAGTGGTCACATGGAACAACTTGCTGGCTTTGAAGATGGAGAAATGGAGGTCACAAGCCAAGGCAGCCTTTAGAAATTGGAAAAGGCAAAGCAACAGATTCTCCCCTAAAGTCTCCAAAAGGGATAGAACTAATGACAAGCTCCTTGGAGACAAGATCAATCTGTGTGATTCTCAATGCCCAGCACAGTGATCAGCACTTAAGAAGACCACAGTCCACTGGAGGCAGATGTAAACAAATTATTACAACACAATGTTGTGCCAACGACGCTATGGACTTAACTGTCTCCTCAAACTTCATATGTTGAAGTCCTAACCCTCAGTGTGGCTATAGCTGGAGTAAAGAAATAATTAAGGTTAAATGGGGTCAAAAGGGTGGAGCCCTAATCCAATAGGATTAGTGTCCCTATGAGAGCAGACACCAGAGCACTATATCTATCTATCTATCTACCTACCTACCTACCTATCTCTTCTCCTGCTCTCTATCACATTTTTTTCACATCACCTTCCTAGCCAAGAAGAAATATCCTAAAGTTTAACAGCCTTTTTCAGGCATGGCTCTCTATCTAAGAAGTTAGAACTTTTTATAAACATATCAAAGCTCTTATATCTAAATGAGTATTTTCCTTCAGGGTCATTTTGAGAAGTGACTGATTATTACAGTAATACTGCATTTCACACAATATCAGTGGAACTCTTCCACTGAAATGGAAAGTCAGTGTTCCACAGTCACACATCATTTTAGATCAGGGGTCCTCAAACTACGGCCCGTGGGCCACATGCAAATACAAATATTGTGTTTGTTCCCGTTTTGTTTTTTTACTTCAAAATAAGGTATGTGCAGTGTGCATAGGAATTTGTTCATAGTTTGTTTTTTTTAAACTATAGTCCAGCCCTCCAACGGTCTGAGGGACAGTGAACTGGCCCCCTGTTTAAAAAGTTTGAGGACCCCTGTTTTAGATTAACAGAGTAGTATTCATGTTGAACCCCTACCTCATTCATAGGACTTAGTCAAATAACTTCTTGCTAATTATAAAAAGTAAACCTAGCCCTAGCTGGTTTGGCTCAGTGGATAGAATGTTGGCCTTCAGACTGAAGGGTCCTGGGTTCCATTCCACTCAAGGGCTCCTACCTGGGTTGCAGGCTCCTCCCTGGCCCAAGCTCAGGTTGGGGCACATGCAGGGGCATGTGCAGGAGGCAACCAATCGATATGTTTCTCTCACATCGATATTTCTCTCTGTCTTTCTCTCTCTCTTCCACTCTCTCTAAAAATCAATGGAAAAATATCCTCGGGTGAGAAATAAAAATAAAATAAAATAATGTAAATCTATACTATATATTCTATATACACACATATATTCATATTATATACATATATTTTTAAAATATGCTACAGGTGAAGGCAAACTCTAAAGAGAGGAGTCAGAAAGTTTTGGAGAAGTGAAGACATCCCTGGAAAAATATTTAACCTTTCAAAGAAGAGCACATGATTGACAATATGAACTCAAGAATTCATGTTTTTAAAAATCAGTCACATTACTGCAGAATCACATTTCATACCCTTCACACAGAGCCTAGATCAGTGCTGATCAATATTTATGAGGCAGAACTGAACAGAAACATTAAACATTTGTCATGTCCTCCAGGGTCGGAATCACTTGGTAAAAATATTTACTACTTTGTGTACAGGTTAGGACCTATTCAGGTCCTTCAGTTCTTTTTCTAGGCATTTATCTCATGGATGGGTTACTACAAATCAGCTTTTCCTCAGGCATCTTTTGAGTTCCATTAAACCCAGTTGGTATCATACAGACACACAGACACTCAGCCCTATAGCCATTGTAGTTGACACATCTCTCAGGGTCCTCTCTCCTTTAGCCTAAGGGATGATGAGAAAGCAAAGACTCCCAGTTTTATTGCCCATGTTTTTCATCAGCTGTCATCAGGAAGCAAAATAACTCAGGAAGAACACTACAGTCTCCTACCTCTATCACTTCTGTCAATAGGAGCTCCGACAGATGGAAACTCACCAGTAGTCTCATGGAAGCATAGCTAAATCCACACACAGGCAGAGCAGGAAACAATGGGCAAGCTTACCTTGTGAAGAGAGAAGGGTTAGGAAGAACTCTCTACCTCACTTAAGGCCGATGTGGCAGCCAGCTTGTGTTTCCATCTATGGAGTAGGTATAGCTGGGCTCTGCTGTAAGTATAAAGTATATATACTAAAATAGAGTGGGATTCCTTTTAAAAGGAAGGTCCCCCAGTGCTTTTTAATTCACATTTATTGAATTATTAATCTCTCTATATATACATATAATTATAATTAATAGTGATATATTATAGGTAAGCTATAAATTATCATTTAAAATTATGTTCATGAAGATTTTTCAATTACATAGAGAAATGCTATGACTAAAATATTAAATTTAAAAAGCAGGGTAAAAAATGTATATAAAGTATTACCATAGCTACATAAAAGACCATGCCTAGGGGGAAAAAATGGAAATAAATGTGCCCCAAAATTTAATATTATTCCCTACAAGAAAGTATGGGGGAAAAATTACTGTCCTTTTCCTTTCATTTCTCAAATTTTCTATAATGAGCATGCTTCACTTTACAGTTTGAACAGTTGAATAAATGCCATCTGATTGAACCATAATACTATATAATAAAAGCATAATATGCAAATCAGCCGAACAGCAGAACAACCTTCCGGATGACAATCTGGATGACCATCGGGACCATGCTATGACACCCACTGGTGTCAAACTAGCCAAGGCAGGTGCAATGCGATTGGTTGGGGGCCCAGCCATGGCCCCCTGAACACCCCGCAGAGGGAGGCCCAGGCCACCAACCAGGGGGCTGCAGAGGGAAGCCAGCAGCCGGGGGGAGGAAGGCCTACTCTTGCACAAATTCCGTGCATCAGGCCTCCAGTCAGTTTACATACACACCAGCTTATCAACAGCAAAGATGTTGCATAATAATGTAAGGTTAAAATAACTTTGTAAATAGAAACAGGAGAGTCCACAATCTCCCCTATCTGAAAGCCTTTGCCACTCACTGGCAGCTGGTAACTGGCCAAATATAACTAAGGTTTTAAAATGAGAAACATTTCTTTCTGACTCAAAGAGCAGAAATGTCACAAGCCCCGGCCATGATGGTGACACCAACTATCATTAGCCAAGAGTTCATTCAGTACACCAAACTGTAGAGTAGCCACAACTGCAGGAAAGTAGTTAAATGAGCTGAACTTTGTTTGCTTCAAGCATATACTACAATCTATGTGATCAGTAAGCCGACATAAAAGGTTACATCTTGCATGAGCACATTTATATGACATCCTAGAAAAAGCAGAGCTAGTCTATGACAACAGAAAGCAGTCTGGGGCAGAGGGTGGGGACAGGGGACTGACTGCAAGGAGACATGTGGAAACTATAACTGAACGGTAGTGGTGGTTTACATGGTTGTATGTGTGTCAAAACTCATCGAACCATTCACTTAAAATGGTGCATTTTGTTTCATGTAAATTATACAGTAATAAAAATAACCTATGGTATTTATGATACATTTCTGTTTTTTAATTGGTTTTTGAGAAAGAGAGGAAGGGGAAAGAGAGAAAGAGAAGGGGAGCGACGGAGAGGGAGAGGGAGAGGGAGAGGGAGAGAGAGAGGGAGAGGGAGAGAGGGAGAGAGAGAGAGAGAAAGAAAGAAAGGAGGGAGAGAGAGAGAGAGATCAATTTGTTGTTCCACTTATTTATGCATTCATTGGTTGATTCTTGTATGTACCCTGACCCAGGATCCAACCCGCACTATGATATACTTCTATATGGTGTAATGGTAATACAGGTATTATCATAATACAATGGTAATATTATAATAACGTGATAGTCTGATCTTGGAACAACCTTAGTACTAGGCAGCCATAATCATGCTGTGTTATAAAGTTCAAAATAAAAATACACCTAACCCCCAAGAAATTTGCAATGACTCCAAAATTCTATTACTATAGAGACATTCTTATGGGAGTCTTTTCAGTACTATATTGATGGAAAAACATCACTTGGGAGAAGGGAAAGAAATACCTTAAGCCATTATCAATTATCTCTTAGGAAAGATGACATTTCATCGGTGCCAGCTCAGGGAAGTGGTCTGGGTGTGGGGCAAGGGGACAAGAGTGGAGAGGGCCTCGTAAACCCACCAGAGTGAGTGTCCTCAGACAACCTGACTATTTCACATGGTCTCCTCTTTCATTTCAAGGGAGACATGTCAAGCTCAGCGAAGCTCATCTCTGAGTAGACATGTGAGGCCCAACTGAAGCCCCACTGCCTCCCTCCTGGACCTTTGCCAAGGGTGGCGGTGACGGAATACACAGCTTTTGAACACTCTATATCCACAAACCATTCTCTGTCTGTTCTTTCGTTAGATATACACAGCTGCCTTTGAAGCAATACCGAACAGTCAGAGAGCAACAGCAATCCTGTTTCACCGTTAAGAAAACAGAGAGAAATCAAAGATAAGGCGACTTGGTCAATGCCACACAGCTAAGAACCACAGGAGATGCTTGGGTCATCCTCAGGTAAGAACCTTGAACCTCGTAATACTACTATAGGAGTCCCTACATTGATCAACCTAATACTGTGGTTGAAAAGTGCATGGTTAGCTGTTGCTTGTGAACAAGAGCAGGTTTTATCTTTGCGTCAATGGTTTCCATTGCCACGACCTAGAGTTAGCAGATTGGAATTGGTTCCTACTGGCTGTATGACTCACCCTCCTTGCCCGTAATTTCATCTGCATAATAAGTATATTAATGTCTGTTCTTCTTAATTTATAGAACTACTGTGAAAGCAAATAAATAATGAACACTGAAATACTCTATAAACTGCACAGGACCAAATAATTATTAGATTTTTTACTTATAATTATCCAAACCTATTCAGGAATTGTAAAATATATTTTATTAATTAGCAAAAGGTTCTTTTCTTGATTAACTGTAATTTTTAACTGCTTTAGGTGATAGAAATCTATGTGATAAAAATATCTTCAGGTATCTTACCATTCATGTACTTCATCAGATGTCGGATTCCTTCATCTGCTCATATAGAATTGTGGAAGAGCACTCTTAGGAAGAGCCCAGAAATAACTATACAGAAAGCATACTTGCCCCAGCCGGTTTGGCTCAGTGGATAGAGCGTCAGCCTGTGGACTGAAGGGTCCCAGGTTCAATTCCAGTCAAGGGCATGTACCTTGGTTGCGGGCACATCCCCAGTAGGCGGTGTGCAGAAGACAGCTGATCGATGTTTC
>NW_006293313.1:1059293-1068974 GCF_000327345.1 Myotis davidii | reverse complement strand
AAAAAAAAAAAAAGAATGCATACTTGAAAGTAACAATTCACACCCTGGTTGGTGTGGCTCGGTTTGGCATCCCATCATCAAAAGGTTAGATTCCCAGTCAGGGCACACGCCTGGGTTGCGGGCTCAATCCCCAGGAGGGGGCATGCGGGAGGCAGCCAATTAATATTTCTCTCTCACATTGATGTTTCTCTCCCTCTCTCTTTTTCTCCCTTCCTCTCTCTCTAAAATAAATAAAAACATTTTTTTAAAGTAACAATACTGGGAACCAAGCATGACAGAGTAATGAAAAGCAAGATGAGTTTTCACAAACATGGAAGGAGGTCCAGGAAGCAGCGTTAAGAGGAAGCAGAAATGGCCTAATGCAAACTGTGATGGAGAAGTCACAGTTAAACTGAATTCCTTTGTAACTTTTGTTGCTCTCCATGTACAGCTGTAAAAGGCTTAAAATTGTCTCAAGGTAGCCAATGACACAAGAAAATGTCCAGATTCTCAAGCAAAACTGTGCAAAGAAACCCAGTGTCCACAGAGCCGAAGTTCTCCAAAAGTGGCCACTCCCAACAGAGGCATCTGTAGACTTTCCTTGGTGACTGCCCAAGTAGAAGTCCCACTCAGCCTGTTCCCCCTAGCCTGTTGACCCTCTTCCTGGCTAGCATCCACATTTGCCTTAGAAAAACATTTCAGACCTCTGTCTTCTCTGCACTGGGAGCAGCTCCCCTCATCCCCTGAAAACGTATGCCTGCACCAAGTTTGTGTCCACCCCCTCCTTGGTCTGGAGCACCTCTCAGCTGAGCCGGTCACTGTCTGCAGTGGCGCTGAAACGACCAGAGACACTGACAGATGAGAGCCTCAGCAGCTTGGCACTTCGC
Source organism: Myotis davidii (assembly GCF_000327345.1). NCBI lineage: Eukaryota > Metazoa > Chordata > Mammalia > Chiroptera > Vespertilionidae > Myotis > Myotis davidii. Next base: position 1,068,108 of record NW_006293313.1, on the reverse strand, counting down.
CATGTGAAGGAGCTGTCTCCACCTCCCATAGTTCTTTTTCCCGTGTCTTGTCTGCCCTGTATGTTCCTTTTCCTATACCTCCCTAGGCAGCCTGGGGAAAGTGGTTGGCTCAGGGTTTGACAGAAGGAAGACAAATAAATACTGTATTAATTAGAAGAAAAAAAAAAAGAAAGAAAAACATTTCACAGACCTGAAAATCAGTCCTTTAACACTTCTACCAAAGAGCAACTCACTGTGGAAGTCAATACGCTGAGGCCTCATTAGCTGAACCTGGAAAAAGGTAAAAACTGTAGCCCCTTGGTTGTGTCAGCACCTCAGTATTCCAATCACCTCTGAAAAACCCTCCCCAGGCTTCCCTCCATGACCTTCAAACTAGGCTCCTTCTAGAGTGGCTTGAAAGAGTTATTTTCTTCTCTGTTTTTCTTCCAACCCCACATAAATTATTTTGGGAATATAAATGTTGGCAGATAAGTGCTGAGAGAATGGAAAAATAAAGCTTGCTTAAAAGGTAAAGGGCAGGTTTGACCCCATCTCCCTCTTAGGCAATTTTTGTGGTCTGAAAAATAAAAATTGAGCTGAGAAGATTGAGCTCCAACTCCAGTGTACAATGTTTGATTCCATGAGGGCATGCTCTACTTATATCCCACTGTAGAACAGGAATTTGTCACACACACACACACACACACACACACACACACACACACACACACACACACGCGCGCGCGCGCGCATTCGCTGAGGGAGTTCCCTCAGGCCACTGACATCTGCAAAATGACAGCTCTACCAAGGAGGCCATGACAACAGCAAGGAAACAATTATGTTTTCTGTGAATGAGTGTACACATGGTTTTGGACGAGTCATTTGTCATCTATTATAATAAAATTCATTTTCATTTTTTTTTTCATTTTTCTTTTTAAAGCCAATTTTCGGCAGTGGCTCGTTAGAGAAGGATCTGGCTGGAGTGTTGGTATTGACCCTCCATCCACTGACAAAATTTTTCTCACAATCCAAAGGGGGCTAGGCACAGCACAGGGTGGGAAAGGTTCCCAGTGCAAAGTCTTGCATGAAATTGATGTAGGCTCTTCAAAGATTTTTCTCTCCTATCCAGATGTCTCCATCCAAACAAAATTACTAGCAAGAAAAACCTAATCAGGATGTGATCACAGACATGGTCCCTTCCACTGTTGGGCCAATACCAAGTCAGTTGAAGACCCTGATATTACATTATTTAGTTTATTATCTCTCTAAACTTAAGAATTCTAGAGAGCTAACCTACTTATCAGAAATGGTAACTCACAATATGGTTTCTATTTTCATCCCATTTCCCACATTTCTCTGTTTTAATGTACATCTATTTCTGTAGCTAACAAAGCCAACCGTGATATGAAACTATTCTGGGGATGCTCAATTTTCTCTTTCTCTAATTGATCACACATTACCCTGTCCATTGGCCTCAAGAAGTTGACATAAAAAGAGGTAATGGCACACCATGCATATCAAATGGATGGCTTACGTCGGAGACCCTCACAACCTCATCATAGGTCTTCTTGTGGGTTTCTTCCTGGAGTTTCTAGCGGGACCTGACAACACTCACATCCTCCCTCCCCCACTCCCCTCATAGCCAATGGGAAATGAAGCACCGAGGGCTGTTTTCACACAGAATACTAGTCTGAAGTCTTGTCCGAGGTCCAAGCTCACTCAGCAACAAAGGTGGGATTGACACTCTGGGCTTCTCTTGGGTGTACCACTCTAGGAGACACCCAAGCCTATGAAGTGGGGGATTTGCTATTTGTCTCAGTTGTTTTTCTAGGGAAGACTTTAAAATAAAACTTCAATGCAAAAAAAATTAATGTTCCATTAATATAGTAGCATTGTTTTACTAATTATGGCTTCTGAAAAAATTCTTCATCTATTTCCGTATCCCCACCATCACCCAGGGCTGTTTACTAGGCTCCATTTGCAAACAGTAGCCTACTCTATGTGATTCAAAGAGAGCTAAGCCAATCTACATGTGAGAATTTACCATCTAAATCATCCATAGATCCCTTCAAGGGTGAAAAGGTGCAGCTTTAGACTGTTTCTGCTGAGTTAAAATGCAACAAAAATTGGAAAGATCTCAGTATCACCAGGGAAATCCAAGTCAAAGCCACAACGAGGTACCACAGCACATATACCAGGCTGGCTAAAATTTTTTAAATGGGAAATAAATGTTGGTGAAGACGTGTAGAAATTGGAACACTTACACTTTGTTGGTGGAGACATAAGATGCTGCTGCTGTTGTGGAAGACAGTTTGGTGGTTCCTCGATACATTAAACATAGAGCCAGCAGGCACTTCCACGCCTATGTGTATAACTCCCAAATTGAAAACAGGCATTCAAATAAAATCTTGTACATGAATTTCATCACAACACATTCACAATAGCCAAAAAGGTGGAAACAACCCAAATTTCCATCAACTGATGAATGGAAAAACAAAAGGCAGTATATCCACACAATGGAATATGACTCAGCCATAAAAAGGAATGAAGTGCTGATATACACCACAACATGGATGACCCCTGAAAACAGTGTACTACCGTTAAAAAGCCAGACATAAAAGACCACATATTGTATGATACCATTTATATGAAATATCCAGAATAGATAAATCCATAGAGACAAAACCCAGCTTGGCATTTACCAGGGACTGGGCAGAGGGGTATAAGGGAGTGACTGCTTCATGGGTCTGGGTTTCCTTTTGAGATGATGGAAATATCTAGGAATTAGACAGTGATGGCTACACACACTGTGAATGAATGTACTAAGTGCCAAATGAATTATGAACTTTAAAATGTTTAATCTATGTGATGTGAATTTTATGTCAAAAATATGAAAAGAAAATTAGACAGGAAGGGCACATCGGGGCATAGACACTCGATCCCCTGCAGCTCTTGACCAGGGCTTGGCAGTCTCATGTTTGAGGTTGAGGTTGGCATAGTTGTCCTTTGGTCATTGGAAGCCCTGAGCCTGTGGGAGAGCAGGGTTGAAAGACATGTTCTCTGTGGGCCTCATGCTTCTGAGTGGGCAGTGTTCTCTCTCTTCTGCAGGGAGCTGATGTAGGTTTAGGCTGTGCTTTTCTTCCACAACCCTCGGTCTGTTTCAAGGGCTCCTACCAGCTATAGACTCATCTCAAAGCTTAAGAAGCCCTGGCATTGCTCCAGGCTCTCCCTCTTGCGCTGTGCCCCCTGGGCTCAGAGCCAGTGATTTCTGCATTCATAGCAGAGTTCCTGAGCAGTCCCACATCAGTGTCATTGCCACTGATACAAGCCCAAAGAAGTTTGGATGATGTTACTTTAATGTTTCCTTTCGTGGCCACATCCTGAGTCCTTGACTATTCACATTTACTAGTGTGCAACAAGTACTCAAGTGAAAACACACTTTTTAAGTTTTGCAATCAGCTGACAACTATTTGGGGAAGACTATCACCGTCCTTATTCATCTCTTTCTACTGAGCCCCTGAAGGGAAGGATAGAAGATGCGTGTCTGGCATGTCATAAGCACTTACACTAAATATCTTCTAGAGAGCAGTTATTTACTGTCTGGAAATTTCTATAACTGTAGTCTATGCACACCCTAATCTTATGCAAATCACATATCAAAAGCATATGCTGAGCTCGCTCACGACGGCCCCTCTTTTGCATGCAGTAGTTTCTCCAACACCCTTGGAAAAATTCTCATAGAACCACTGCAGAAGGCAGGCACTGTTATCATGGGTGTTCTCTCACTTAATAAGGTAGCATGGATACCATTGCTTTTTTTTTTACTAATTCATTTAACAAACACTTCTTGAGGACCTTCAGAATATCATGCCTGGCATTGGAGATAAGAAGAAACAAAGATACAAGCCAAAAGAACTCAAATATATCAACCTCTTGTTGAAAAGGGGTATTTCTAAACTTGAAAGAATGGCAAAACCAATATGTCTCAATATGTCAGGAGTATCTCTAGACGCAGTTTCCAACTCAAACGCTATTCTTCTGAACACCTATTTGATCGTCTCTCATTCCAATTCTAATAATTCCCCTCTGCATTGCTTCACTTTGCATATGGAAATGCATGATTCTGTGTGTATGTGTGTTCACACAGATATCCTCATATTTTTCTATACACTTTATACATAAATATAGGAACACACACACATACTTTCATATCCTTCTAACTACACTACCAGCCTTTGAAGGAGTAGTGGCTGCCTTGTGTCTGTCACCACCTTTTTCATAGCCCAGCCATCATTGAACCCATTGATCCCATGCTCACCCCCAGCATCAGGTATGGACTACATACATAGTAGGGTCTCCAGAAGGGCTGGTGATCCAACTGGGAAGTGAGGAATTTACCTTGGTCACGGTGACATGGTTGTTTCCTCATTCCCGGAAAGTTCAACTTCATACTCAACATTCACAAAGCCCTCCAGAGCTTTTCAAAACCTTTCACCTACATCATCTCATTCCATTCTCACAACAAGGTAGGCAAAGTGATATTTCCATTTTACTGATGAACGAAACTGACAACCAGAGGGGAAACGAACTTGTCTGGCCAGTTGTGCTAGATGTTTTCTGTTCATCCCCAGATCCCTGGGCCTCCTCTCCAGCCTGCCTTCTTCCCCAGGAGGTGACTCTACGGTCAGCTTCAACAGTGCTCATGCTCTCTGGCCTCCAGTTAGATTTGGCCAGTGGAAGCATCTAGGAAGGGAGGGCGGAAGGAGAATGAGGTTTGAGTATTTACCCCTCGAGCTCCATTCTTCTTGGTTGACTCTGAGTGGATTGTGACCCTTAAATGATGCCACAGGTCTTCTCTGGTGACCCTCTCCACCCACTGTTGCCCCTTTGTTTCTTCAACCTCTTAATGGCTCCCCATTCTTGCTTTCCCAGGGGCCCTGAACCATCCCTTCTTGTTTCTCTGAACCCCGCTCACATCTTGGTAAATAGTCTTTGTACTAAGCACACTTCAGTAGCCCAGTGTGAATGTACTATGGTACATTGCTGGGACCCTAAGTGATATTAGTGACATCAGTCCTGTTCACACCTCCTAACTCTTGCTCCATCCTTTGGGCTCCACCCTAAACTTTTTCTCACTGCGATACTAAGTCGGAGGAAAGAGCACCTTCATGTCAGCCTGGGAAGCCCCTACAGGCAGCCTCTACCTGCAGCCTGGTGTATATCAGGACCTTCCTAGTCTGAACATAGGAGTCCTACCTGCAGACCGCTGTAGCTTGCTCTCAGTAAACAAATGGGGCAACAGATGCCAGGATGTTACATGGAAACAAGACAGTGACTCATCAGAGGAACTGCAGTCGCTTGACCCCCTGTGACTCAAGCATTTTGCTTCCAACAGGACACCGAGCTGAATAAAAGCCGAATAAACCAGTGCTCTGCCTCACCCAGGTTCCTGGCACTCAGTGAGTTAAAAAGCACTGGGAATACGTGTCTCTTTGGTCCTGTCCTCAAATAATCTCTCCTGTCAGCCTCCAATGTCCCTCTGTCATTCCTCCTCTCCCCACCCCACCCACCAAAGAAGTCTCTTGCTGAAAATGAATCAGATAGAGAGAGGCGCACGGGGCTACATTCTGAGATAACAAGCAGATGGCCACCAGCCAACACTGCACTTTGCTTTAATCACTTTGTGGTGCATGGTGTCCTGGACTCCAAAACCTCGTTTCTCAGCTTCCAATTTCAGCTTCAGCAAGGAACTCAATTTGAGAGGCAAGTACCCTCTGCTGACTGGCTTCTAATCCAGCCCCTCTTCCCAGGTCCTCTCTTGGCTGAGGCTCTTTCAGGTTTGGTAAGTTTAAGACCTGCACCACTGACTGGGTCTGGCAAAAATGTTGGTATTTAACAGCTAGATAGCATGCTGAGCTATACCATGTTCCATAGATGACACTGAGTAATGACTGGTGTCAGGCATTGTGCTAAGGTCTTTACTTTGGTTAAACCGCTCAATTGTCTTACTAACCATCTGAGACTGTGGGGGGGTGGGGGTGGAGGACCTAATGTTTGTGTCTTTATTTACGTATCATAAATAAAGACAGGCTCAGGTAAGTGATTTAGCCAAGGTCCCACAGTTAGTGGCAAAAAGGGAATCTGAGCACCAATCTACTCATCCTTCAATTCCACATTCTATTTTTGTTGTTGTTGTTAATCCTCATCCAAGGGTATTTTTTCCATTGATTTTTTTTTTAAAGAGAGAGTGGAAAGGGTAGATGGAGGGAGGGAGGGAGAAAGAGAGAGAGGAGAGGGGGGAGAGAAAGAAAGAGAGAAGGAAAGAGACAGAAAGAAAGTGTAAGAGAAGGAAGGAGGGAGAGAGGGAGAGTGAACCAGGGGTTTGGGGTGGGCAATGGAGCTGGAGTGGGGATCTGGAAGGGAACAGGTTAAGAGGAAAATTCCAGAAGAGGTGGTTTATGCAAAGACAAGGTAAAAAAAAACCTCTGGACTTTTGATGGAACCTATTGGGCATGTGTGTGAAATTCTTACCATTAAAGTCACCCCAGGACTTTATTTTTCTTTAATTTAATGATTCAAAATAGGTAATACAGTCATGGTTCAAAATTAAAAAATAAAAGGGTAACCATTTAACAATCGTGTGCCCTTCGCCATCATCCCTACCCGCATCTCCATCCCCAGGTAACTGCTTCTAACAGGCTGTTGTCTATCCTTCCTCTGCTTCCTCATGCAAGCACAAGCCAGCACCACTACACACACACAGGATTCCAGACCTTCTGAAGATGCACGTAGTTTTACTATGCTAAAACACTGTATTTCTTGGGAGAAGTAAAACATACATCTGAACACCCAAAAGAATGATTTCCTTGGATTGTTATTATCGTTAGCCTTCAAGCATGGAGTGTTTTCAACATACCATTCCATCTAGCAGTCACAATTTCATTTTATAGATGAAGAGAAGTAACAAGACAAGTCACTTGTCAAGTCTGGGCGGCCTGTGAGTGGCAGAACCAGGACACTGCCTCCATCTACAGCATCCTGTTTTGGAGAAATGCCCTGCCGTTCACCTAACTACGTGAGCTAGAAATCTGAGTCGGCCTTGTTGCATTATATCCAGCACCTGCCTGAAACATCCAGGGACAGGAAAGCCCAGACTTTAATTTGTAATCTAGTCTAACTGAGGAAGGCTTTCATTGTTGGAACTTCCGGTCATAATCACAATGGATCACATGTAGATGTTTACATCAGCTTCTTAGGATTAGGGGCTGTTTCTTCGATAGTTTCTGTACCTGGTATAGTTGATTGTCATAAAGAAGTGATGTGAGAAATAAGTTGAGAAATTACCTTTTCATATTGAGATGAAATGATCCTTATAGCCACTAAATATATATATATTGTCTCTTCCAGGTCCATACTATTCAACCATCCTGTCATGTTAACAATCAGGATGTAGAGGGAAATATTGGGGCCCCCCAAACAGAAAGCCAAAGACCACCTGTGAGAACTGGGCCCGGCATATGCTCCATCAACAGCGGCTAAATTTAACTGAATTCCCAAAGGCCCTGAAGATCCTCTAATATTAGCCATCCTGTGGAATCAACGATGGATGGGGTGTCACCATGCCTGAAGGACACAGACACATGGTGGTGGGGTGGTATTCTGGCCCCTCCTTGTCCCACAGCTCCCTGGGCAGCAAGAGAACCGTAGGAGGAAATTGCTCCGTCTCAGGTAATGGCTGAGCATGGTAATGGACGGGGCCTTGAGTCATCACATTGTCGGATCAGCAGGAGCTATTGAAGCCGGGAGTATCTTGGGAAAAGTGTCCATTTGTGAATGTCATGGCTTTCTTCTTAACAAGTGACATTTATAGCCCCAAACCAGTACAATCAGAACTTCAGACTTTGGTTTCCGACTTGAGGGAACAAAAATTAGCACCTTCTATTTGTGTAGCCACCGTTAGTGCCTTTTTTCCAGTAGTTCCAAGTATTTGGTAGTTACTGCTTCATGAAATCTTAACAATTCAGAAATACTGTTACAGGGAGGGGAAAGGAGTTTCAAGAGATCTAAGGGTTCTAGTGAGCCAGGGGGGCCAGTCACTGGTTGCTGAGGTTCATGTGATTTCATGGGTGTCCATGAACTGAGGAGTCTTGGGAGCCTCCTGCTGTGAGGGTTGGAGACTGCGCCCTTCTCTTCAGCCAACCATGCATGCATTCATTCATTCAATAATCATGTACCAGGGGCCTTTTGAGGGCGTAGGGGAAGACGAGGGTCCTAATATAAGATGACAGGAGATTTGACTTCAGGTGGTGGGCACACGGTGCAATATACAGATCTTGTAACATATAAACCCACACATGAAACCTATATGTTCATGTTGACCAATGTCACCCCAATCAATTTAATAAATTAAATTTTTTAAAGGGCCTTTTCCGTGCCAGGAACAATACAAAGCACTTGAGAAAGAAGGAAGTTTTAAAGGAAAATAAGTTAATAGGATAGAGTTATCACTTTAAAGGGGACAGGAAGCCAGGCTGAAGATATGTGCCCACAGGAAGAGAAGTCAGTCACAGCCTTTACAAAGAGTAGCAACGAACGGTTCTCTTGAGTTCCCTGGCAGAGAACAATCACATGACTTAACTAAGCTCACACGTCACTGAAGCCGCCTGTAACCCAGCCCTGGGCACCTTCCGGCGCCCTGAGCCTAGCACAGCGAACTTAAGAACCCAAGCTTCGGAAGGAAACACACCCGGAATTAAACCCTGGGTTTACCTTTAATTAGCTTAGAACTAAACCCAGGTTTTCTCATGTGAATAAAAATAGGACTAAAAAACACACA
>NW_006293313.1:1056470-1057998 GCF_000327345.1 Myotis davidii | reverse complement strand
CCTTTTGAGGGCGTAGGGGAAGACGAGGGTCCTAATATAAGATGACAGGAGATTTGACTTCAGGTGGTGGGCACACGGTGCAATATACAGATCTTGTAACATATAAACCCACACATGAAACCTATATGTTCATGTTGACCAATGTCACCCCAATCAATTTAATAAATTAAATTTTTTAAAGGGCCTTTTCCGTGCCAGGAACAATACAAAGCACTTGAGAAAGAAGGAAGTTTTAAAGGAAAATAAGTTAATAGGATAGAGTTATCACTTTAAAGGGGACAGGAAGCCAGGCTGAAGATATGTGCCCACAGGAAGAGAAGTCAGTCACAGCCTTTACAAAGAGTAGCAATGAACGGTTCTCTTGAGTTCCCTGGCAGAGAACAATCACATGACTTAACTAAGCTCACACGTCACTGAAGCCGCCTGTAACCCAGCCCTGGGCACCTTCCGGCGCCCTGAGCCTAGCACAGCGAACTTAAGAACCCAAGCTTCGGAAGGAAACACACCCGGAATTAAACCCTGGGTTTACCTTTAATTAGCTTAGAACTAAACCCAGGTTTTCTCATGTGAATAAAAATAGGACTAAAAAACACTCATGGGAAAAGGAGGTTATTAAGATTAGAATATGTGCCCTGGTTTCCATTTTCAACAGGGACCACATTTTCTCTTCTCACTTGGAACTGAAATCCCAGACAAAGCAGACGAAACTATGGCTTTCAAGACGTTGGATGTCGGGCAATAAAGGACAAAGAGCCCTGAGAGAGGAGGCCAATGGGGAGAGCCTGGGACTGACCAGCTCGCTGCCCGAAGGGAGCTTCCTGGTCAACAATGAGCAGAAGACACACAGGTAGGAGTCCAGACAGATCAAGTCACCTGGGTTTGCAGGCCGAAGTCCCCTCCCGTACTCAGGGGGGGATTGTAAGGATTAGGGGAAGTTATCCCAAGGCCTCCCACAGTCAGGACAGTTCTCTCATCCTGAGAGGACAACCACATGTTTCCTGGGGCACTGGGTGGAGCACTCAGAATTCTTCCTAGGTAGCGGGACAAAATTAACCTTCCACTGTGCACTGTCCCATGTTTCTGGCTGAACTAAAGGTATCTGGAGGGGGCATGTGGCCCAGAAGCCATCCCATCTCTGGTTCTGTGGACTGAGCACCTTTAAGGCCGTGTGTGCATTTCCTGGAGCTACTGAAACAAATGTTACTGTAAATAAGGTGGCTTAAAGCAACAGAAATTGCTTCTCTCACAATGATGGAGGCCAGGAATCCACAGTCAAGGTCCTATCTTTGGATTTAGGGCTGCTTTGATCCAGGATGATTTTATCTTGGGCTCCTTAACTTAATTACACCTGCAAAGATCCTCCCCCTCCCCCCCGCAACATTTCTGCATAGCCTGGCTTCTGAGTTCCCTCTCCATCTCTTTATACTTTATGGTTTCTTCCTCAGCCTGACTCTTAAATCTTGCTGTGCTTTAGGAGTCTGGGCAAATATCCTTTAAGTCATTTTTAAAACTTACCTTTTAAAATTAA
>NW_006293313.1:1054358-1056387 GCF_000327345.1 Myotis davidii | reverse complement strand
CACCTCCAGCCCCAAGTAAAGTCACATTTACAGATTCCAGGGGTTAAGACATAGATATTTCTTTGGGGTGGAAGTGCTACTTTTCAACCCAACTACAGGCAGGCTTGCATTACTAATATGTGTATGTGTATGTGTGTGTGTATCCATTATTTCGATCAAAAATCATTTTTGCCAACCTTTCCTGTGACGACTGTTTACGACGCTAGAAATGACTTAGATCTTTACAGAAAGCTTGACCTGCCACCCCAGGCCCAGAGGCACATGTGTTATATTTTTATTTCTTATATGCTTCCTAGATTTAAGCTCCTTCAAATCCCATGAGCATCATCTCATTGCTTTATTTCCTGCCATTGTTTCTAAAATGAGGGACGTGGGCAAAAGGGTCTGTGCCTCCACAATGTGCTCCACCATCGGGGACCTGCTTCCCTAGAGAAGACCATTCTCTCCACACCCACGGGAAGGACTAAAGGGTAGTAGGGAATGAGAGGACTGGATAGAGTATTGAGTGAAGAGAGAGAAAAATAGGCAAAGAGAAAAAAGCAGGAAATACAGTTCAGGTGAAAGAGCCTTTTGAAAGAAGACCCTTTCCCATCAGGAATTTTCCAGATGCCCCAGAACTTAACCGTGGTTTCCAGTGCCCTCTACTGGGAAGCATGGGAACCAGCTCAGACCCGAGCTAGAAAAACAACCTTCGTCCAGGCCTTCCATCACTGTAAGGGGGCAGGTTTTACTGAGACCGGGCACCTTCCTGTCTGTTCTAAGGAGGAGCTGAGATGACTTAGCAAACGCCTGACCCCGCACCCATTCCTCACACTCTCCGCACATGTGGTTCCGTAACTCATCCATGTGCTGCAATTCGCCTCCCAAGCTCGGCAGTAACATCAGGGGCCCTGGCCTTTTCCTCTTTCTATTCTCAGCACGGAGCATGGAGTCTGGCACAGAGCAGTCTCTCAAAAAAAAAAAAAAAAAAGAAATCCTATTGAATATAAAAAAGAAAAACCCAACGTGAGAATTCTACTTCTTATCAGCAGTTAGCTGTTAGCAAATTTATAGAAACCAAATGGCAAGACAAGGCCCAGGACAGAAACTGGATGACCTAGGGTTTACTGGGCTACAGTCCTCAGAGGTATACCAAGGCCGTTACAGTGGGAGCGGGGCTGCGTGCTCCATAGAGGAAGTCACCAGTGCAGCTAGCTGACCCCTCACCTACCGTCCTCCACCCAGAGGGCAAGGAGCCGAGGTGCGTGTGGGTAGATAGGTGCATGAATAAAACATGTACATTGGTCTCTGACCCCAGCTCCTGACCCAGAGCTCCTAAACTTCTGATTCTTGGGTGAGAAGAGCATCCTTTGCTCTAATGAGGTCCTTGGTAGGGTCCCGGATGGGAGCGAGTACCCAGAAAGGCCAAGCCATGGTTACACGCTGGGAGCCTTCAGCCCCAGGCCCCACCCTCTGGGAAAGGGAAGGGCTGGAAATTGAGTAATTAATCCATCATGCCTACCCTGTGCAGCCTCCCTAAGAATTTCAGGAGTACAGGGTTCTGAGAGCTTTCGGGTGGGTGAACACAAGGTGCTGGGAGGGTGGCTTGCCCACAGAGGGCAGGAAGCTCCCAGCCCTTATGCACACCTAGCCCTGGGCATCTCTGTCATCTGGCTGTTCCTGAGTTGTGTCCTTTTATAATAAACTGGTGATCTGGGTAAACTGCTTTTTTCCCTGAGTTCTGTGAGCTGCTCTAGCAAATTATCAAACCTGAGAAGGGTGCTTATGGGGAACCCACTCTGTTCACAGTGTGCTGGCACAGAGTTGAGATCATTCCTACCCAACCGACAGAAGGATCGAGCAAAGGCAAACCAGCAATCACAGCAGACTGACCACACTGTGCTCCATCATCGGGGACCTCCTTCCCTAGAGAAAATCGTTCTCTCCATACCCAAGAGGACAAAAGGATGGTAGGGAATGAGAGGACTGGATAGAGTATTGGGTAAAGAGGAAAAAAAATAGGCAAAGAGAAAGAAGCAGGAAATACAGT